>NW_019100958.1:179464-182473 GCF_001856785.1 Myzus persicae | reverse complement strand
GCTAAACGAAAATACCATAATAATTAATAGATATTTTCAATACAATTCGGTAGGTAATTGATAATCTCAAGAGTGTTGTCTCTGTCTTGCAGACGTACAACATGGCAACATTTTACGTTCACAATAATCATACTATGGTCATAATAATTTCTAAAATTACAGTAAAATTGGCTCGACCTTTAAAATTTAAAGGTAAGATTATTATCTAGGGTGGGGTTGGCCAACCCAAATGACCTTGCGGGCCACTTTGTAAATACTTTACAATCCTGCGGGCCAAATACAAAATTGTAAAATAAATATTAAAAGTATTTTGCCCCAATACGAAAAAAATGGAGTAAACATTATGAACAAAATTAATTATTAGGTATAAAATAAGTTTTGGTGTATTAATTATTTAAAATGAACAGAATGGATTATTATTTACTATGACTCATAATTTATTAACATGGACAATATTATATATTACATGTTATAATAATTTTAATTTATTGATTTTACTGTTTAGTGAGATATTTGTCTCTCAACTCGTTCACTAAGCTTTTTTAAATCAACAGAAATGCTTTTATTTACACACTGTAATTGATGTTGCTGGCTTTCATATGTTAGGTTTGAGCGTCATTTGTCTTTGGCGAATTTCATTTTCGAAAAAAACGATTCACACGTTTAAGTCAATCCAAAACCACTCACAACTTTTTGTGCCGGATTTCTCGAATTGGGAAATTTTTCTTTTGTTATATTAATATTATAAAAATCTATTTTTGATTTTGATGTTTCAAACACGTGTTTTAATTCATTATTGCATTGTAAGTCAATGAGTTCCATTTGAAGATATTCCGGGGCTGAATTGACATCAGTATGAAAAGGAGATGAATATATTTCAAGTATTGTCTTGTATTTGTCTAAATTAGTGAAACGAAATTTTGACTTTCGGCTCAAAAATATTTTTTTTTTTTTTGTAAATATTCGATTAATGTCGCGGGCCCCAAAACTTTCCATGGAGGGCCGCGAGTTGGCCATCCCTGATCTAGGGCAGCTCATAAGGTTTTTATCATGTTTTAATTTTAAAGCGGGGTATGATTTCGCTCTAGTTTTATGGATTATTACGATTACAGTGATTATTGTGGGCAACACGTGCGGGTGTGGCGCCCTCTCAATAAATAATAACATTTATATTATATCGCCGACATTCGAGCACGTCTTACTTTACTCACTGCATCGGGTACGGACACAGTCAGTGGCCGCCGCTTAAAATATCCAAACGCTTTGGGTACAGGACAAACATAATAAACCGAATGATGATTGCACCGAACGAACATTTTATTAAAGGCTGTGTTAAAAATCTTTAACGGAATAAAATTACGAAGTAAATCCACGGGAAGTTTTGAACACCGCACTAAGCCGGGTATTCGACATCGAATCGAACACGAATTTGAAATCATAATATAATATAAAGATGGTATTTTGGGCGGTACCCGTTTCCACCAAAAGTGTACCTTTCCCTTTTCCACCATTACCCGTTTCCACCAATACTCGTTTCCACCAAGACGAGATATATACTACGCTTATAAAGTTATGTTAAAAGCTGTTAAAAAGTAATAAGTTAATATACAACAAAATATAAATGTATATTGTATATGTTACCTTATAATAGTAATAATGTTTTTAATAGTCAAAATTGTCAAAATCGTCAATTGTATAAATTTAAAATAAAAAAAAATAAAAAACGATTTAATAGTATTGTACAATAGTGAAATACTGAAATGTTACTATATAATAATTAGTGGATATTATTTTTAAAAATCGTATGATATAGATCTCACAAGATCGTATTTAAAACAATATTTTGTTTTACTCAATACATTTAGTGTATTATGTTGTATTAAACACAATTTCGGTTAAAAAAAATTGGTTAATACCGGAACACAGTTATGTAGTTATTACTTACTTTGTCTCGCCCTAACTTTATACCACGTCATTGTATATATTTTTTTTCTTTATTGAATTCGTACATTTTTACTGTGCGGTATATTAATTTATTACATTTTAACGGCTTTTAATATAATATGACTTATGAGCGCGTAGTAAGTATATACGAGAACTTGTCTTGGCCGGTAGAAACGCGGTCAATATCTCATCATTTGGCGGAAACGATGAGCAGTCGTATTGGTGGAAAAGATAAAGGCACACTTTTGTCGGAAACGGGTAACGGTGGAAAAGGGAAAGTCACACTTTCGGCGGAAACGCGCGTTACGGCCCGGTATTTTTAGCGGGGAAATAAGTGCGCGGGGTCAGCAGCGTTATCTGCAGAAGTCGACGACTCGCCGTTTTCGGTCCCTTTGTCGACGCACCGTCATCGCGCATTATTATCATAATATTATTATCATTATTATTATATTATTTTCGTCGGACGTCAGACATGATGTTTTATCATACTTTTGCGGCTGCCGCAGTACGCATTACACGGCGAGTGCACATTTATATAGTTCAGACGACAGTCGGCCCAAATCCATCGCTGCACGTGCCTACGTACCTATACTTATATAATATTATATATATGTCCCACGCGCACGTGTACTTCGGCGCACGACGTGTACACCCATATATAAATGCGTATATATTATAATAAGAAATGCCAAAGGTTACCCGACTCCTGCGACAGTTGATATAAATATATATATATATATATATATATGTGAGTAACATATATACTGCGCAATATAATATATGGGCATACATACCGGGTGACTCATTTCGGCGCGGGGGACACTCGTAGTTGTTCGAAGAGTATAAATGTTTTTGAAAATATTTTTGTCGCGTGTTAAGTATGGTGTCGTCGCGACATATCGGTTCGTTTAAAAAAAATTTAATTTTCACGAATTAACTCCTACGAATTTAGGACGCGCAGTTCGCGAGTTTGAAGTATTCATAATAATATTATGTCTCGACGAGCGGAGTAGTGCAGGACCAACATTTTGCGGGGAAACCGCATACCACCCACCCCCCCCCCCC
>NW_019100958.1:150000-178971 GCF_001856785.1 Myzus persicae | reverse complement strand
TTTTTTTTTTTTAACGTTGTTTTTAAACTACTATGTTTTACAAACCACGTCAAATACTCGTCCGGTTCAATGACACGACGTCTTGCGTACCTTTTGAAACGACGAGTGTTTCGGTGATGAAACAATCACCCGGTATATAGTGTACCATATATACACACGGTATAATGGTATACTCGTGCTGTGTATAATAGGGATTTAAAGGCGGCGTGTTACGTCATGACGTCGGTCGGTGGTTGTACCACTACTACGCGATACACACGCATATACGAATTTTGCGTAATACTCACAGTAATACATTACAAATACAGGACCCCTGCGAGACCCACGTGTGGTGGGCACAGTGGCGCGTGTCCGCAGGTATACCCTCGTATATATAATAATATGATCAGTGACCTTCGCCGGAGAAAATAAAATTTACAATATTTGACTTGCCGGCGTGGTGAGGGGCGCCGTTTGGATATAATATCATATACATCACCTATCCAATAATAATAATAATAATAATAATAACTGTTGTTTGTTGCGCAACGTGAGCTCGAATATATACTACACGCGGTGCACAATAATATCGAGAGAAACATCGACGGACTAATTGAACGGCGTATTAACTGCTCGTTCGAATCCCGCCGAGCTTTGTTCGGCAACAGTGATATATTATTATACATTACGCATACACGCACGTTACACGACTCTGCGTCGTCGGTATTAATTCGCAATAAACTTCTTGGCATATTATTATCCGCCCACCCGTGTAATTAGTTTGAATGTAAATCATCGGAACGTTTACTACGGAGTCGTGCGGGTTTTAATCAAGTGGATGCGGCGGCGGCGGCGGCGGAGTTCGAATGCAAAGAGCGCAATAATTGATTTTATACGTTTTATTTTGAGGACTTTTAACTCGTATTATTATAACGACATAATAGTCCCCGCATATCGTGACGCAGCCTCCGGTCTGTGTAATAATATCATCGCATAATATTTCAAAACCAACTGCAGAAATCAACAATCGAATATAATATTATATAATAGGTAGGTACATATATATTATAATATTGAAACCTCCACCCGTTTTCTGATTCCCCCCCCCACCCCCAACACAGAGCGCCCGGCAGAATAAAACAAATCGTTCGTCATCGTCCCATATTTGTTTCATTATTTGCATACTCTGTTTGGACGTTTACTGGATTAAAAACCAACCCTTGAATAAGGGATGGTTTTGATATTATTACGACGGAACACCGAGCACGGTTTTCTCGATATCTGTTCTTTTCCCTTCTCGTTCCCTCTGCTTATTTGTTCTCCTCGGCGTCTACGAGCAGATAGATTATAAATTAGAAAACGTAGACAATATAGAGTCAACACACGTCGTCACTGGTGCAAACAGAAAAAACTAAATCAACGCCGCGCGCAAATACGACGCGAACATCGCTCGCTCCCAAACAATAATTGCATTTCAACGCGAAATAGAATATGTATCACATTCCAAGGTACACGTAGAAGACTTTATTGTTACTTTTGATTTTTAAGAATTGTAAAAAAAAAATTCATTTCGAAATGTTAGATAATGCCAAATTGGTCATCCGTACTCTGAGTGCGGGTTTACGACATCGTCTCGAGCATAATATATGCGGTCACCTCGCCACTGTCGAACTATTTGATGTCCAAACGATTAGTCACAAGTATTATTCGCTCGATTTAGATGTATAAGCGTGTTGCACGAGATCGAATTCCGTATGAGAAATTCGAGGGCAAGCGAAAGAGCACAGACATGCGCCCGAGCCACAGCAAAATCATTATCAGTAAAGTGCTCATACAGGTGTGAAGTTTGGGTTTACCGTCGAATGTTGCCGACTAGTGCGAAATCGATTAAAGCGATAAACTAACAAATCGCTGCGACACAACTGCGGTAATGGTTTTGTGTTGCGGCTGTGACCTGTGGTTTATGATGTTTAAGAATACTTATAACTTCTTTACGACGCGATCCCCTCTCGGGTTGTATACCGACTGCCTAGGTGTACCGTGTGTACGCTGTGTGTAATATTTTTTATATTTTATCACAGCTGCCTACTCAGTTATTATAAAAATAAAGTAAATCGCATATTCACTCGGGTAACATGAAAAACCAATTAACCCGAATGATTGGGGTGTTATATGAATTGAGATGCTTTTGGTTAGGCGTACATCGTGCATACAATAAAGCCGCACACGCGTTTATTAAGGGGGGGGGGGGGGGTGCTAAGTCTCCTGATTTCAAACGGCGATCGGTGCCTACGTGGTCGGCCAGCCAATACGACGCCGAACAATATACGTCGTGAATTTGTACTTTTACTCTGTTGTATTGTTATTACACGAAAACATGGATTTTGTTGTCTGAATTGATGTTGCGCGCTGTTAGCCGAAATCTACGTAATCGTCTTCCGGACGTCTGTTGGAAGTCTATACTCAGATCGATATCATACATTCTGAGCCGCCCGACTATATATTTTGTATTGGGAAAATTTCAACCGATAATTTTATTTCGTCAATGCGATAGACTGTTGCTAACAGTTTCAATAACGAAATAACTACGATCGCACGGCGTCTTGGATAGGCCATCTGGGTACACCGTTGTCGTGCGGAACGCGTTCCTAGTAGTATCTCACGTCGAGTTCATATTTTGTCCATTTGATTTTATTTTTGGTGAAAATCGCACGCCATGTTTTACATTGTACTGACAGAGACATTACGGATAATACGGCTACAACACGATTGTGCAAATTTTCCTTTTTTGACACGACTAATTACACCACGATTGCGCCCCGATCCCTTTTTACCTGTTTAAATCACAACACCATTGTGCACTAAATGATATGTGTATATACTATATTCTATAAATAATAATTTATATACAACATAAAATAATGTATACATACAATACATACTTTCTATAACTTGCATGTACATATTACATGCGCTCAAACTATAAATTCACAAAAATATGCACTTTTTCAAAATGAAAATATAATATAGTATTATAAATTATATTAAAGTCAATATACCCAATATTATTTGTTTGTTGATATTATATTGTTAATAGGTAGTAAGTTTAAGTCGTAGACCTAATAACTATAGTTATATGGTTCGAGTGCATGTATGTGAAAATGTACTGTATATATTGTATACATTATTTTATGTTGTATATAAATTATTATATATAGTGTATAGTATATACACATATCATTTGGTGCGCAACGGTGTTGTGATTTCAACAGGTAAAAAGGGATCGGGGCGCAGTCGCGTTGCAAATTTTTTGCGCAACCGTATTGTAATTATTAGCCGGGTCAAAAAAGGAAAAATTGCTCAATCGTGTTGCAGCGGAATAATACATAATAACGCGTTGTACAGATATTTCCACATTAATATTCTAATCCGCCAATAAAATCAACAGACAATAAACTATTATTATTATAACCGAAGCAGGTACGTTATTATATTGTGTTACCGAAGTACCTATCGGCGAGCTTTCGGGAGGTTAAACTAGAATTTAATCACTACCTATATCTGCCCCTATCTGGGGAAACTGTGCCAAAACTAACATAAATAAAATTCAAGTCTTTCAGTCCAAGATTTTACGCATAATATCCAACGCGCCGTGGTTTGTCAGAAACGAAGCACTCCATACAGACTTCAGACTCCCGATGGTTAAATCCTACATACAGAATCTCTAAGTCAATTTCTTTGGCCAGCTAAACAACGCCAAAAGTGCAAAATATTTCAAACTCAACGACAGGCCTACCCTCCGTCGTCTTAAGCGCGGACGTCCTCGTAATGCCCTTTCTCAACACCAATAATATTCATAAAAAAAAATCACACACCTAGTTAAACTAATTATTTCGATGTCATATTTTATTATTTAGCTATTCATCTATGTAAATTACTGTATTTATTGTATTTATTATTTATTTATTTTTAACAACTATCGAATGTAAAAAAAAAAAGTTTCTTATAGCAATAAGTTATAGATGACCTTGATGTCAGTAACACTGTATTAATAAAAAAAAAAACTACCTATATCTGAATACTGTATATACATAGAGGTATACTACTATATAGGTAGTGTTATATACCTGTACAATATTTCACTTGATCCGTTAATTTATTTAAACTTAAGCCATAAAAGTAATTTTGAGTAATTTCGTTTGATTAGTATAATATATACTACATACACTTACTCGAATTCGCTTTTGTCTTATCTTGTAGTGAAATTGTTAGTCACGAGTTTCGTTCTTATACGTGAAGTTCTAAAGTATTTATAGGATATGGGAATATTTTAAGGAAGTTTATTAAGGTGTAACGGGCGTTTAATAAAATTCAGCCTTCGGGTTATACGTACACATGTGTACAGCGGCACTGATTAAATTATACTCACTCTAAGTGTTATTTAATTATCGTCTATTTTTTGGGGTTCTTTTTAATATAAGCCTACCTCTCGACCGTTATAATTATACCGCATGAGCTCGTAATTGTTCAAACTACAATGTGATATTGAATTCGAATTCAACCACATTCTGCGTGTACCTATCAGGTTAGTGAAAATTAAAACACAAAACAATAAATTGAATATGATCTGGTAAGCCTGTGTTTATTATAATTTATGAAATCTGAAATGTATGCAAATGTTTTCTAAACATTTCGTTATCTTTATTGCTAAATATTAAAACGGTGAGATATTATGGTCAACATTCGGCTCAAGTTATACAAATAAGTCAAATCTCAAACAGCTCCCGTTTTCGACCACGCAAATTCCTTCCCGCATCAAACAGACTTAGGACTGTCGCGCAGAGGGGTGTGATAACAAATGTGTTGGTGTTCGTTTTTTTTAGATTTCATAATATGCATAGTAAATTACAAAATTGGTGCTGTATAAAAAAACATAGGTATTGTAATTTATACCTCATTAACTGAAAATTGTAGGTGTTTTTTTGAATTTTATATGCAAAATAGAATTGTTGTCGTCTAATAGGTACTACAGCCGTTTGGGAATTTACGTATTCAGGAAACCTTTTCCGGCAAGAGCCGTGTTGGGAAACGAACAAACAAACAATGGATGGAAACCGTTTGGGTCGCACCGGAGATATGATAATGTAACGTTTAATGTTTAGTGATAAAATATGATTGTTCAATTATTGTTGTCTGATTATGCCTATGTAACAACCCCCAACAACCCCCTAAGTTAGTACTTAAGACTATAAATACTTAATAGGTAGTATTAATACATTAACATTACCCATGGGAGAGCCTATAGCCCCCTAAGCGGGCCTCCCCCTCCCCAATCGTTACATTTCCATAAATCATCGAGGAAATTAAGTTTTAAATTTAATTACGGAGAAGACCCGCACTTGCTACCTGTATTTATCAGATCATGCTATTAGGTATATAGCATATTATAATACGCTTATTCGTATAAATATTCATATATTATACGTTTAATTTATTTCAATAATTAACACACTACATTATTTAGGGAAACACTTTTTTTTGTTGACATTCTCTTCTTAAACAATTCATCAAGACACGTGCAAATCCCAACAATATGCATTACCTATATACTCTTATTATTTCGCTATTATATTTATTCGTAGGTATGTAAAAAAAACTACTGTCGCCTTTTAATTGTATAATACATGGTAAACTATATTATAGACTTCATCCGAGTTCGTCAAAGTTTAAATATTTATTGATGAAAAAATATACATAGGTATTATATTGTGTAGGTATGTGTTACAGTCAAAGTGTTGAATCAGTTAGTTTATGAAATAACTTAAGCTCGTAGGTAATGTATATAATTTGTACTTTGACTAGCCATTTTATACATTTTTTAGCATCACTTCGTTAATGTGTCAAATTGTAAATAACAAAATATCATGATAAATAAATTAAGTTCTAACGACATTTTCAACAATTTAATATAACATAATATTAAATCATATAAGATCATATAAGTCCTTTTATTTTTTATTTATCTGATACCTACCTACATATTATAATTACAGTAGTGTTAAAACAACTATACTCTCGATCCCAGTTCACAGTATGTTTAGAAAATTTGTTAGCTGTAGAAGCTGTTCCAAATGAAAGTATTACATTAAGATCTGCGACCACTGCGCAGTCACTGGGAACTGGTCGGGGGTTTTTTAAGTGCACTTGTACCAAAAAATGTGGCACAAAGCGATGTGTTTGTAGAAAAAAAGAGGTATTGTACAACTCTAAATGCCACAGTAGCCTTACATGAACAAATAAATAAATAATATAACAATTTTAATAATTCAGTAAAATAAAATAATTTAATATAATATATTTTAAATTTTAATGTATTTTATACTTGAACGGATGTCAAACTGAAATTGTTTATAGAATAACTATAGATATTCTATGAAATAACTATAGATATTCTATGAAATAACTAGTTAAAGTACAATTTTCATGTATTATTTCATACTTTAACGAACATTCGTAGGAAATTCCTAAACTACGCCTAGTTATTTCATCAAAAATAACGGAATTCAACACTTTAGCCGTAACAGCTTATTATTTATTCGTTGTGTATTTGTTTTTTATGAGTCAATATATTTTCAAACGACGATTATTATTCTGCTCCCGACCGTCGAATAAAAAACGTACGCAGTAATTTAAAAACTGAAACATAGGCATAGATAGCTGAAATTTCTCCCACAAACACGATTGCAGTGCAGTGAAAGAATAGGAGCAATGCACGCAATAATATTATAACAAGTTTCAAAATGAAAATATTAAAAAGCAATGAACATTTCTACGGCGGACGTATATTTTGTCGAAAGAATCACACCCTGTGTCTACCCCGGTATCTGCTTCTGTATCTGCCCTGTAAATAATATAGAGGATAACT
This sequence comes from Myzus persicae, assembly GCF_001856785.1. Classification (NCBI taxonomy): domain Eukaryota; kingdom Metazoa; phylum Arthropoda; class Insecta; order Hemiptera; family Aphididae; genus Myzus; species Myzus persicae. The sequence goes on along the minus strand of NW_019100958.1, from coordinate 172,067 downwards.
GCTGGTAAAATCATATCGCGTGTACACCGCACTGCAGCAACGCCGCATATAGCTATATTACCAGGTATAAGTGGTTACCGGAACAAATAGGATTTTCTGAGCGCCGAAAACTAAAAAACCTACTTAAGTTTTTTTTTGCTAACCTTATTTATGACTGCGTATATTCGGTCGTTTACGTGTATATATATAGAGTATTACGATAATATCTGTCTGGTGCGTACACGTAAGTAGGCAGGTATATTATAATATACAAGGGATCCAGTGTATATATACAGTGAGACGTTTCTTATTGGGGAAAATCCCACTTGACAACCCCTGTAATCTGAAGGGCGCGTATTTCTTGTGCGAAAGATCCGTTTCGCAGACACGCCGGTGTCACACAATAATTCCGCCGTGGTCATTATGCGCGTTTCGGTTTGTACACATTATAATACGTTTATACCTACATAATATTACCTGTATACGAATGGCGAAAGCGAAACGACAACATTGTAATATATGGTCTCGCAGAGAGTAATCTCCATCTATATACCTACCTATATTATGTACAGGATGATCCAACAAGTATGTAGCACCTCCCCTCCCCCCCCNCCCCCCCCCCATTTTTCTTTAACAATGAAGTTTTTCAAAATCTGACTTTTGGAATCTTCAAATATACTCAAAGACCATATTTTCATGTTCTTGAGATTTTTTGTGCCATTTAAAGAGTGTCCCGTGGCGATACGAACCTTTGTTTTTCAAATGAAAACCCCGCTTTTTTTCTTTAAATTATTTAGCGAATAAATCGGATAAATCAGATTTTGAAAAACTTCATTATTAAAGAAAAAGGTTGATACTTGTTGGATCACCCTGTACATGTACATTGTGCGCTGAACACGATAAATATATATTAAGGTACGTACCCTGAATGTTGGATATATATATAACTGCTTCCTCGAGTGTATAACGATGCAATGAATGTCGTCCGCGAGTACGTCACAATCGAACCACACTCGAATTAAAATATAAGTTATGCACATTACAGTGGACTCCTCAAAATCGTCTGAAACGGTCCGGAAGTATCCAAATACATTATAGAAATTCGGTTAGAAGACTCAATACTTCGTTTATAAGACTCATATTTCGTAAACAAAATGGTAAAAAACAAACATTTTAGGTTAAAATTTAGAAGTAAATTGGTTTTTTTGTTGCTTTATTATGTGCGTGTGTACAACAATTTTTCCCGCATTTCACATTTTCCAATATACTTCCGGAATATAAGTTTGTAACCCAAAATAAACCAAGATTACAATATTTTTTCTTAAATAATAAATAGGTACATATTATATACATACACCTTTTATAATTTTGTATTAATGTATGTAATCATTTTTATATGTATTATAATTTTAATTTTTTTTAATTTATTCAATAATAAGTATGTAATATATGTAATATGTATTAAAGTATTAAAATCAAAGCAAATATTTAGTAAAATAAAATTCATAAATATGTAATTAAGTTTTTTTTCCCCACTTCGCCTTTAAGTATCATCCGGTTATAAGACTCACTTTGTACTGGTCCCAAAGTGAGTCTTATAAGAGGCGTCCACTGTACATGTACAGAGTGTTGGATCGTGTTTGTTATAGTGCTGCACTCGAGGAATCAACTTATAGACGATTTGTATACGAAATCGTACACGTCTGTGACCCACCCGCCTATGTAAGTAGGTTCAAACTATTTTAATTCTAACTGAGAAGTTAGAAGACGGGATATCCGTGTATCATAATATATTATGTAGGTATTTCCTGCCTGACAGGCCTATTTCAGGTCCGTTTTGATTTGAGGATTATAGCAAAATGCCACTGGGTAAAAATAAAATACTGCAGTGCCTTGGTAGTTAATAACTATTTTAAAATTTAACACCCAGGAGTTATCAAATGTTTAGAGAATACAAATATTTTCGAGATTCTTTAGTTTATACCTATAATTTCTTCGCCAGTCAATATGTTATATAAAAATATACTTAGCCATAATCTCTGAAGTAATATTGTACTCTTTTAGTTTGGCAATTGCAAAAAGTTGTGTTTACTGTTTTAATATTATCTGAATTTTGATTTTGCACACCTAGTGGTATTTTGGTATATTGGTCGTTAGATAGTTCTTACTTCGCTAATACAGTTTCACCCCATCTTGATAAAAATCCCGAATTCGTAATTCAGATTTTAAAATATTCACTTATCGATCATCGATGCTTCTTGCCCATCATCTCTATAATTTACTTTTAGAAACACACGAATACTGCAGCAATTATATTTTTATTTTTAGTTCGGGTTTGCCAGGAATATAAATTTGAAGAATGGGTATCTAGAATCTCTAATTAAATGATGTTTCCAAAATCACATTTTATGTTAAATCGAAAAACATGAACTACACGGACAAACACGGCGAAACACTCTAAACATTTGTATAAACTTTAAAACTATTACAATATTGTGAACGAAATTTGTTCGACAAACTATTACATAATATGTAATATTATGTAGACGATTATAACTTGACGTGTACCAGATTATCATAAAAACCGTGAAAACTTCTAACTATATTATTATATTCACTATCTAGCGAAATTATTATTATTGAAAAAAACTAAAACCGTAGGTCAGATCGAATAAAACGTAGTGTTCAGTAGGCAGTTAACCGTATAGCCACAGTGTGGATGAACGAATGACATAACACGCATGCAGTATACTAGGTACTATACAAAATAAATAGCACAAATCTTTTTTTACTACTGGAAAAATGTGAATAATAATGCTGTAGGTTGTATCGTTTTATCCGCAGCAGTTTGGCCATTGATCGGTCATACGAGTCGGGTGTATCAAATGACTAATGGCGAGCGGCTGTAAAATCGAACTCTAATATGTCAAACTGTAAACGGTTTTTACCGTTTTGGGCAAGAGTAATAAAAAAAAAATAACGATCGAGACAAGCACGACTTTATAATAATAATAATAATAAAATAATAATACATTATTATTGGGTTTTTGGCGCTCATTCTTGCGTTGTCGTTAATTTTTTTCGCCCGTTTAAAATGTACAATTTAAAAACAAAAGCTCCTCGCAAGACTTGCATTTTCGAGCGTACGCGATGGCTTGTTCGGTAAAAATGTAAATATTAAATCTAAATGACATGTTTTCAAATATCGCAGTGCGCTGCAATAATAAAATATCGCTCCCGATGATCGATGACTGCGGCCCACACTCCGCGGTGGCATAGTATTCGGCGGCCAGGGCAAACAACGTCAAACTGCCATAAAGTCATATTGTTATAAACACGCGGTATTATATAATATTGTATATAATACGATGGACCGAGCGCGAGAGAGGGGGCGAAGACGACAACGTCGCAGCGTATTATATTATACGTTTCACAAAGTTTGAGGTCTATATATATATAAGAGTAAGTAGGTAGGTAGTCACTATATAGAGCGTCTTTGAAATAATTTTCGGATATTAAGGTGGGTGCACCATGGAGGGACTGAATTCGTTGGAAGTACGAAATTAAAAAGTGTGCAGTGATTATGAGGTGTGTTTAATAATATACCGGCATGATTGCCGCAGTGAAGCCGTAGGTATGATGACGAACATATTATTATTTTCATCGTCTATTCAAATTTCATACTCGTTTTATGCGAAAAAAATATCTTATTCACTAAGAATCCACATCCTTTTCGGGTGGATTGAGAAGAGATCAGAAATTTTTTTATTTTTTCTCCGTTTTACTTTCTAAGAAATTTGGACCGAAATGCTCCAAATAAAAATCTATAAAAATATTTAACTTTTTTTTATCGAAAGACTAATCTATAGGTTTTGCCGAAATGTTTTTATTTCATTAATTTTAACTTTATAGAGATCTGAATTCTTGGCATCTGGTAATCTATGTCCCATCTGAACACGGTATTTATTGTACTCGTATATTATAATATTTTTAGACTCCGATAAAAGAAGGGATGAATGTATAGATTTTACAATGATGTGTATTTTTTTTGGATGTCTGTGTACATGATAAGTAGACAGTAGTCGAAATAATGCTTAGATTTTTAACTTAAGTATCTTGTTAGATGTGAAAGTGAATCTAGTTGGTGCATTGGGGAGGTCAAAATTTAAAATTCGAAATAGTTTTCATAAGCGATGGGAAAAACAGGAATTTTTACGCAAAAATGGTTTTTGACAACATCGATTTTGGTTTTTAGAGTAACTCTAAACCAAATTACTATATACACATAAAATTTATTACATTTTATACACACAATACATTTTCAAATTTAATATTTTTTACAAAAATAAATTTAACCTACTGTAGTACTAATGCCTAATAGTAAAATAAATTACTTTTATCACAATAATATCATCAAATATACAAAGTTATAGGTATATAGACCGTCTTCGCTCAGAATCGTTTTTGTATAGAATGATTTGATATCATTGAATTCAAATTTAACACCATCCATTACAGCAGTCTTTCTTAAAGTGGTCGATAGTGCCCCCCTGTGGACGTTGGTAGCCTCCAAGGGAGCGATAATGCAATATAAGGCCCAGAGAAATTTTAATTAGTCATTAGTGTAATATCGTGCCGACTGTTGAATGTGACGAAATAAACATTAAAAAATATTATAGTATTTTTTTAATGTTTAATTGTAACTCTCTAACACTATCAGAAGCAGAACACTATTTTATAAAATTTTAAAAAAGGCCTATGGGGAGATCGGACAAACACATCCCCATTGAATGCACCCCTGAGTCTACAGGTGATAAGTTTAGAACATTTTGGGGGCTCTAGAAAATTATTGATTCTCAAGTAGGTGGTAGATGCAATAAGTTTGAGAATCTGTGCATTACAGTGACCCACGTGTAACCTGCTACTGTACAGCAGGGACATCCACTTACCCACTTTTTTATTTCTTATTTCATAATTACCAAGTACTTACATAATATTATAATAATAAATAATAATGATAATTTAGTATGTATATATATTATAAATACTGGGTCCCACTGAGAACTCGTGTGTCCGCCCAGGAGTTCTAAAATACATTATAATTATAGAGGGAGAACTATTTGACAACCGGCAGGTATGATTATACCTACTTAAATATTAAGTTATTTTACAATTACAAAAACTAACAGTACAGTGATGGATTAATAAAAACAGCAAATGAAAATAGTGTGAAATACGAAACGACATATTATTTAGCCTCTGCAGCATCATAAATTAAATATTATTTAGGTATCTATACGATATCGAATAACGAATTTCATAGCAAAGTTGTTCCATAGTAATATGTAAATTAAAAATTGTGAGTCACGCTGCAGCTGCAGATTACCCAGAAATGCTGTTTGTAGTAGGTACTGCGTACGTATGGTTACGGTTATTGGATTCTATTTTTGCCATTTTCCAGAAATGTTCTGGGAAATTCGGTAAATTATCTCTTTCCGAGTACAATCTGCGTTTAATTTGCAATCTGGCATCTGTGTGGTTCCACTGCACACGAAACTTTTTCACGTTTCTCTATTGTAACCAAAAGCGTTTTCCGAATGATCAAAACACACACATCACATTGTGACAAAACCAATAAAGCTCTATAAAGCCCCGCTTGGAATATTAAACCAAAATTCATTCGTTAGTTGAATGTAATCGATGTAACCCGTAGGTGTGCTATGAAATAACCCCTATCCGCTCACCTATTTTGAATTATCATAATAATAATTCTGGCTTACGATATAGGTAGGAACCTACCTTATATATTATTGTCATTTGATTTCATTCAGTACCTACACCATACGTGATACCTATATATAATATTCCTTAATATACGATGATCAATACAAAATACAGCGCCTGTAAATATACACCGTGTGGCATACCGACTGCTGATATGGCGTTTTTATTTCAATTATTTTTCTGATGTTGAGTTCTAAAAATCGGTCCACATTTATATGCTTAATTGGCATTACACGCATGTTGGCTTCATAGTTCATACATTTCGAACAGGTATAATATATTATTATGCTAGATTCCAATTGCTATAAGAAGGGCTGTGAATTTAATGCACTAAAGATCCTTAAAAAATGCATTAAAAATATCAAAAAAATGCAATAAAATATGCCAACAATTATAGTATAAAATTAATTTAAAATGGTTTTTAATTTAATTTTTATATCTATATTAATATAAAGTACAGGACATCCATACATTAGTACATAACATGCATAAAAAAAAAAAAATAATAATGTTCATTGAAATGAATTTTCGAAATTTCCTTAATGCTATTCACCTGAAACATTTTTTAAAAACTTTAGAAATAAATAACTTACAAATAACGTATGTAGTAATCTAACAATAATTGTTAATTGGCAATTATTGCCTTATTTTATCGACGTATATATAGCCTGTGAACCAAAACAAATGTATTTTGTCCATCAATTTACGGAATTTAATTAAAAAGGAAAATATGACCTAAAAATGCATAAAAATGGCCTAAACAAATAACAAAATGTCAAAAAATGCAAAATAAAAGTTGCATAAATTGATTCATAGTTACATAATTCGAATTATGTACTTACAAAGCTACATTTCACAATCACTAAAAAAAAAATGCACTTTCCTAGAAATTCACAACACTAGCTTTATGTAGGTATACTGCGTCAGTTAAACCGTTGAGCTGCGTAAAAATAACAGCAGGTAGCTACACGGAAATTAATCATTTTGTCTTTGCAACGTATTAAGGAAAATTTGAGCTGACCGGTGACCGGTCAATCGATGTTGAACTCACGCACTGTAGCATTCTCTTGGCGGCGCGGCGGTCCATAAATGACACAGGTTTAACGGGTAGATTTAATATTTAAATAAGTATTTTCCTACTCTTATGGGGCGGTAGATCTAAAATATACTATTATTTTTTTTAATAGCTTTTTGTCAGAGACTATTACAGCTCAACAATTTAACACATCTTGAATATTATTATAGAAAATATCCTATTTATAATAAATAATATACTCGAGTGCGGAATACATAAAATAAGAGAGCACGAAACAATCCGAAGTTGTTAAATTTAAAACAATATTTTTTTTTTTTTTTATAATAATTATACAATCTATACTTTATAGCATAATAAGTATAAGTGACAAGTGACAAAACAAAACATGATAAGCGTGATTAAGAAGTCGCCCACTAGTGACTCTTTGCGTGATGGAAGATTTGGGAGGAAAGGAATAGAATTTTTATTTTTTAATTATTATTATTATTTTTTTTTTTTAAAGAGAGAGAGAGAGAGAGTGAGAGGGAGTGATTAAAGATTATAGTAAACGATCTCTGCACCATCTCCTTTTCAGTCGACGGCGAGGATTATCGGGAAGTGTTAAGGTATTTAGGTTCCTAATTAGAGGGTTGATATGGTTTGCCAGACGTGAGAAGAATCGCTTGTAATATATAACCGACTCCTCTTCAATCGTTTTGACATGTAGATCGTTGTGGAGTGTTAAATTAGAAATGTATGGTGGAGCGTTAGTGAGCTGACGTAGAGTGATATTCTGATAAGATTGAATTTTATTAAGATTCGATTTCTTTGCCGCACCCCAAAGTTGTAGACCATAAGTCCAGATTGGTTTTAGAAATGTTTTGTAAATTAGTAGTTTATTTTTTAGGCTTGAACATTTATTTTTTGATAACAAGGTTTTGAGCATACGAGAACGAGAGTTTAGAATTAGTCTTTTGGATCTGATGTGTGGATTCCAAGTCAATCTTTTATCTAAGATAAGGCCTAAATATTTTACTGTATCGGAAGTGGGTATAGGTATGTTATCCAATGAAACTGGAGGACAGAGGCCATGTTTCAGGGTGAAGGTGGTATGTATTGACTTGGCGTGATTCAGTTTTATTCTCCACTTGGTGTACCAAGATGAAATAAGATTAAGATGAGTTTGTAAATTACCAGAGGCTATTAGGGGATTTTCGTGAATTGAAATTAAAGCTTTGTCATCAGCGTAATCAGCAACAATGGTGTTTTCAGTGACGGGTTGATCAGAGGCATAGATGTTAAACAATAATGGAGATAGGATACCACCTTGGGGTACTCCTGCATTTATCATAGCCATTTGTGAAGTACATGTTCCAATGCGAATTTGAAAGTATCGATCGGTGAGGTAGGATTTAGTTAGGAGAAACAGGGAAGGTGGAAGAAAATTGCGAAGTTTATAAAGTAAGCCATCGTGCCATACCCGATCGAATGCCTTAAAACAATATAAAATAAAAACCGACAACGCGTTTATACATTAATAATGAAAAAAGGAATACCTACATCATAATTGGTAGATAATAAGTTTAAATGTATAGGCGTATGGCAATAACTAATATTAAAAACATTATAAGTAAGTACCAAAGTTTTCCATAGCAATAGATGTGATCTGTGTCCAGTGGTGGTCAATTCCCCTCCTGGGGGTCAATGAATATTTAAAATACTATGCAATGCATGTAAGTTAAAAGTTATTTAAGAATATTATATTTATATAATTTATTTGATAAAAGTTTAGTTTTCTAAACAGTGGTTAAATCAAAATCCTGGGGATTTTTGTTTTATAATAATTTATATAATATTACATATTTTTTTATAAATTATGTTCTATACAGAACTTAATAATTAAGCTTTATTATTTTTTGGATAGATGAAACGAATAATTCTCATAACACGTGTGGCTGGGGCCGCTGGGGGTTGACTTTGACTGGACGTCTTGTAAAGGCCTCCTCCTCCCGAAATGTTCCAATCAAATCCTATTAGTAAAAATATATGTTCGTAGGTATGATTTTCAAAAAATAAAAAGTACCACTTATACCAACTATCAGTAAGTATAATTTGTCAATATCTACCAATCAGATAACAAAAGTAAAAAATCATACCCGAAATCTCATGAGATTAGATGCAAATATTTTTAGTAATGTATTGTATAATATATAGGTATTAGGTACATACAGTTAAAAATAAAAATTTGGAATTTTCACCTAAATTAAGATGAGTAAGGTACTTTTTACTTTTTATAATATTATGAAAATATAAGATTGATATTTTTAGTCAATATAAAAACATATACCTATAACTCTTCTCTGTTGGTGTAGAAAGGAATGATAAATAGATACTCTAAATGCCCAATAAGGTATAACTGTCGGCAAATTAATATTAAAATTAAATACTTTGAATTTCAAATAAATAAATTAAATATCAACTGTAACACATTTAATATGCTAATACGGCCCGAATTATGTATGTATCGTGACCAAAATAGAATATTATCATACAAATTGTCCCCATAGTAAGAAATAAGGAAAAAATCCCACAATCTAAGCTTATCCTAATTACTCACTCAGCCGGAAGTCTGAACAAAGGATATTACAGCTCTATACCGGATAAAACTTAATATACTCAATTAAAACCACTTAACCCCTACCCGCATTCGTAAGTCTAGGGATTTTGTGTTTATCACGTTCACCAAATTATAAATCGAAAATCCACGAACGCAATGACTTTATCCCGAAATTTGCATAACTACGTTGTCAACATTCCATGTGAAAATTGTAATCACGGAAACTCGTGTCTTCTCGGTTACAGATCGAAGTGTTACTAAGACAGTTAGTATTTTCGCAATACCTACGAAATAGGTGGGAATACATTTATTACGATGGCACATATATTATGGGCAAGTAACTGTCTAAACATAAATATACAATTGTATATATGTTTATAACGTGGTTAAGCTGTATAATTATCCTTTAAAAGCTATAAGTAATAACTCAAAGGTGACTCATTTTTAACAAATATAAAACAAGTACCTACAGCAAATAATCAAAAATCGCGAGGGATTCAGATTTTGGTAATAACACTATAAATATATAAATATATTACTTGTAATAAAATTGTTGTCAGTAGTTAACATTCACTTAACAATATGTTAAATTCAATAAATATACAACCTTTAGTTTAAATTCCATTGTTATTTATTTTTAAGTTTTTTGAAGATTAAAAAAATAAAAATAAAATATTAAGCATATTTTTATTTGTTTCAGGTTTTCAAAACTTTAAGTGTAGGTACCAATCTTATTGTAGCTAAATTAGTTTTAAGTGGCACTGTTGCTTGCTCATTTATCAGACACGAAATAACAAGAAAATTGACTTAAAACTTCGTTTTACTCGCAACTTATTTAACCCTTTCCGTCACCCTGTCCTCTATAGAGGACACTTGATTTCCATAAGCTTTATAGACAAATATGATATGGAACTGTGTTCAGTCATAGTGTACTCTCTAGAGGACAAGTATATATTTCTTATTTGCCCGGTTGCTTCGCCTATTATTATCTTCATTATCTGAATTTTTAGTATTAATCTGCGTTATTCCTGGACAAGTAAACATGCTATTATTATACATTTTTGTTTTGTCATTTATCCTAATCGTTATCGCTTTTTAGTATTGTTGATTATTTTTATAAATAATATATGTATTTCTGAATTCAATCTATGCGTTAGATATTAAAAATTTTTATTCGATCGAACGTTATCGTGCGTTATGTACGTGTACTCCGTAAAGGACATTGTGACGCTCCGGTAACTCCGATAACTGTTTTATATTTTTTTAAAGTTGTATAAATATAATAAATATGATTCGTCAAGATCGCCTTAAATTATTAGACGATGATATTTTAAATATACTTGAAAATGGAGATGACTCCGACATCGAGGAATTTGCTAACGACGATGATTTGGGAAATAATTATTGTCACGAGGATTTAAAATTACTTGAAGGTAATTTATATTTTATACTAAATTATGTTACTTTTTACTACATTCTGTAATATTTTATTTCATACAATTTTCAATTTTAATACTTATGGTTTCTTTTTATTGTCAGACTTTTTAACTAATAATGAAGATTTTGATGATATGGGTGAAAATATTGAAGTCGAAATCGACGAAAACGCAGTTGAAGAAAATATAGTAGATAATATTCAAAATGTTGTTCCTACTTCCTCCGTGTCATCTAGCGACTATTTCACCCAACAAGATTTGACTGACAAAAAAAATGTTACTTGGATTCGTGGTGAATACATAACTCTACCTTTTGATATTTTTGAACCACATCTAAATATAACTTTCGACTTGTCTTCTCCACTTCAATTGTTCAGTAATTATTTTTCAGACGAATTATTAGAAACCGCTGTTTTTAACACAAATTTATACGCTGTTCGTAATAATGTACCAAACTTTCCTCCTACTACAGTAGCAGAATTGAAAACGTTTATAGGCATAAATATTTTGATGGGAAATCTTGGTTTACCACGAGTGCGTATGTACTGGGAGCCAAAATTCGCCGTCCCATTAATTTCGGAAAATATGACTTCAAATAGATTTTTTAAATTGAGAAATAATTTACATTTTATAATCGATAAAGACCCGAATACTAATGATAGATTTTGGAAGGTGAGGCCTTTATATGAAGCTATACGAAAATATTGTACTAGTTTACAGCTAGAATCAACATTCAGTGTTGATGAACAAATGGTCCCTTTTAAGGGACAATTAAATGTAAAACAATATATTAAAAACAAACCAACCAAATGGGGCGTAAAATTATTTTGTTTATGTGGAATATCAGGAATGATTTATGATTTTATAATTTATCAAGGATCTACCACGGAAATTAGGCCAGAATATTCTCAATTTGGACAAAGTGCATCTTTAGTAATGCAGTTATCCGAAAGAATTAATGTGCCCAACTGTACATTATTTTTCGATAACTATTTCAGTACATTTTGGCTGTTTGAATGGTTGAAAAATCGAAATATTTATGCTGCCGGTACAATTAGAGTTGATAGGTTTATGAAACCCCCATTTACTACCGATAAAGAAATTAAAAAACACCACAGTAGAGGCTACATGGAAAATTTAATTTGTAATACGTCTGGAGTGGTGTTAACAAAATGGTATGATAATTCAAGTGTAGTTCTGGCTTCAAATTTTTGTGGTATAGGACAAGTTGACCAATGTCGACGTTATGACAAAAAAAATAAAAAATATGTAGACGTTCAAAGACCGGAAGTTGTAGCCCGTTATAATGAAGGAATGGGTGGAGTAGACAAATGTGATCACTTAATATCGTTGTACAGAATTTTTATAAGGTCAAAAAAGTGGACTTTACGCCTCATAACTCATGGAATTGATATAGCTGCAGTGAATTCATGGATTGAGTATAAAAAAGAAGCAAAATCTTTAGGACTTCACGAAAAAAAAATCCTAGATCTTATACACTTTAGACAGTACTTGGCTGAAGCGTTAATTTTATCAGGTAAACCTGTTACAAAAAAAAGAGGTCGTCCTGGTAATAGTTCGTCCACATCTATTTCACCTACATCAACACCAAAAACTAAACAGCAACGACCAATTAATGATGTGCGATTTGATGATATAGGACATACACCAGTATTCCTGGATAAGAAAGAGGCTGGAAGATGTAAGAATTTTGGTTGTAAATCTAAAACGTATGTAAGCTGTAAAAAATGTAGTGTCAACTTATGTATAGCACGTAAGCAAAATTGTTTTGAATCATTTCATTCTAAATAAAAAATAGTTTTAAATATAATTTTGACTTTAAACCATGTAATGTTTTAATTTTAAACTTTTATTTTAATTCCATAGATTATTATTTAATAATTTGATAAATGTTTCTTAATAAAGCATATCTAAATTCATAAGAATCCAAATGATGTAGTATTTTTTGTATTATTTAACATAGATACCTTTACGTCATCTTGTCCTGTTGAGAGGACACATTATATCTCAGGATCAGCCTGTCCAAACAATTTGGGACCAACTTTAAAAAACTTTTAAAATTAAGCTTAATTCAAATTAGTTGAAAAAAAAATTTTTTTTCTTTAAATATAAATATATGACGGAAAGGGTTAAGCCATATTGTGTTTGTTAACCCACTTATACTCTTTTATGACACAATTTTATTTCTTAGCGCTAGTCTGATTAACTTGCAGCACATCATTAATAAATATGGAATTTCTTTGGCAACAATAAACGACAATCTAATTAAGTTGTTCGTCAACTAACTATAAAACAATTGAGGTTTTCATCAAATGTTTTAACATAAGTAGTGCACTTGTAATATGAATAAAATTACATAATAAATATTAAATACCCACTCAATAAAATATTTCATGCAAAAGTCACCATTAGTTTCATAACAGTTGTTCTTTCATTAAAATTATTTTAAACTTTCATAGATCAAAATAAACGATTGCCTCGAAGACTAATCAAAAAAATAATTATAATTTAAGGACTCAAACAATTATAACCTATTAACATTTAAGTTTTCGTTCGATAACACACTCTTTTCTTTGACAAACTAATAACAAATCAAACGCTGATAAGAGTAACATTATTTTTACTTTTCTATTCTGTAAACAGTTAAGTGTAAAAAAATGAAAAATGTAATAAATTACTTACAACTGATATTGATCATTCGTTGGTATAGTATATTTACAATTTTCAATTAGGTACTCAATTATTACGTTAAAGCCATATAAAAAAAAAAAACAAAAGCATTTCTAACGAACGTAACTCATACATTTCAAATTTCCAACCACTAATCGTATCAAATTAGATGGTATATACTATATTTCAATTAAAGGTAACTGTTACACAAAGCAAACTTTTCGATATTAAAATTTCTGCCGATTTTACATGGATATGCGAAAACACTTATCTCCGAAAACAATGTATGGATAAAACTTGAACTATTCGGTCTTCTGACACACTGTTATTGGAATCTAAAAAGTTTATAGATGCGTGTTCTTTCTATCGATCTTTATCATCTATCCAGACACTATTTCTTCTATATACTGAAGAATTCAAGAATGAAGATAGATGTTACTACATACATTAGCGTTATTTAATACCGTCCAACCACGTTGATGGCCAAATGTCAACATACATTTACTAATAATGTTGATAACAAACAGCTTTAAATTATAAAACTTACCAATGACGAGTTAAATTGTAATCTGGGATCTAACCACAAAACAGACGGTCTCTAAACGGAATAATTAAACTGCGACCGCACAAAAACGAACATACACTTAGTTATATGTAATGCATGAGAATAGTATAAAAAAAAAATTACACGAAATGATTAAAACGCGTAAAATCCTAAATAGATTTTATCAGCGAACGCGTATAGTATAAAAAGCAAGAAATATTGTGCAACTTAAGTGCACGTCTGCGCCGCCATGCAACGATATGTTTGTAAAGAAACCTGCATAATAGCGCATAGTTCGCCATACACACAAATCTCGACACTTATACACGATAACGAGGGAAATCTCGGTTTGTAGGGAAACAGGTAAAGGATTTAACTACAGGGATTTAAGTTGAATGGAGCCGAGGGCGGCTTACTGGTGCTTTTCAATGCCGGAATCCTTTCAGATGGTTTCAAGAGAAGAGGATTTGTTTACATGGACCAACGAAACATTATTAATAAGAAGTGTCAAACAAGAATTTAATAATAATAATAAAAAAAAAACGATAAAATGTGTTTAAATCGACATTTATATTTAAAACAGCAATTAAGCAATGAATTCATAAGGTAGAGGAGCTAAACTGATTGGATCCGTTCCTCTTACTATGTGACCTGGTCGGGGTCCTTGAGGCTGAAAACAAATTAAATACATCATCAAAACGATATTTAAATAAAATGTTAATATGCTTACAAACATTTAAATGGTATACTTTAACTTTGCGGTAATTTGTATAAGTAATCATTAGAAACAGAAAAAATACATTTTTATTCTATTGATTATAGTGTTACATTTACTAATATTACTTAGTACCCTACCAATTACATCCGTATCTTTTTATCTATACAATATTGCAGTGTAACTTCTTTTACTCACGGAACCTTTGCAAGAACTTGAACATTTTGCAGAATTTCCATTTTTTTTCATTTTAATATTATACCAAATATTTTACCATAAAATAAGGAATCAACCTAGCAAGAGGAGCTATTCTAAGTTCGAATTATAATTCAAATCAAATATTACTGATCAATTTATATTTCCTCAAATTTCTCAACGAACACCATTTGAGAAACACTGCAGTGAATAGCTTCACAGAAAAAATAAGATGAAATCAATTTAAACTCATTGCTTTTGAAACTATTAATCTATAATAAAAATCTATAGCATTAACGTGGGTAAAATATTTATAGGCAAATATACTCTCAGCAATAATCCTACAATTGTTAGCTACTTATAGTGCCTATATAATTAATTTAAATAAATATTTTGATTTATAACTTCTACCTTTCATAAATGTTACAAAAGTAACTTTGAACTTTTCAAGGCTTATAGACCTAATAAAATGTTGGATATAAATTTAAAAAACTGAGATGAAAATGTTGGTTTTACATTTTTTTCCTGATAAAAATGTTACTTAAATGATGCATAGTACTACATTTTAGAAATTGGTTTATTGTGAATAATTTCTCTTTACCAAGAAAAATCTTTTTTTAGTTGTTACCTACTTACTTCTCCTATTTTCTAAAATATAAATTTTGCATTTCTTTCAATTTACAATTATATCAAGCTAAAAACCATAAACAATGTTCAGTTCAATAAAATGGCCTTAGAAACTATTTGAGTACATAATATATGGCAAAATTATAATAAAAAAAATACAAATACAAGAAATAGGTTAAAACCAAGGCATGTTCATTCCTATTTTCCAAATCTAAAAATGTATGTGCAATATAAAAACAATATTAAATCTTAAACTCACTTTGCGTTTAAGGCACACTCTGATTCCCTTCTTTTTAGCATCAGCAACTTTATCTTCATTTTCTTTTACGCGCTTCAAGAAATCATCTCGACATTTGGATGGGTTAACATGTTCAATACGGATGTTAATTCTAAAAAATTAAACAAATATATTTAATAATTGAGTATATAAAAATTAATTTATGATACAACATATTTATTTCAAGAAATGTATAGATTCAAATATATATTAAGTAACACTAACATGTATTAATCAATTTGTATAACATTTTGTTGGGTTAGATTAACATTAAAAGTATAACATTTTAAATTTAAAATAATATTTTGTAAATCAAACTAAATAAACCATCATATATAAAATATATAAGACAACATATTTTTTTATTTTATAAACCCTTTAAGGAGTGAATTAAGAATATACGGAGTATCTACTCAGAGAACCAATGAAGAATGGAAAATTTTAAAAATATACATTCATTTTTGAGTAATGACAATAAAAACATACAAAAAGTGTGTAAAATAAATATGTTGGTCAATACAATAAAACTATATAAAATAAAGAAAAAATATTGGTGGTAAAACATATATAAATGCCAATGCCCCCCTCCCCCAGGTAATCATTTATAAAAATGTACACATACATATCATAGCTAGTCTAAAGTTTAAGATAGTATACTAAAATATACCTTCAGTGTCAATAATTAATTATTATACATTACAAAATAACAGGCTAATATATTTTGTAATCCACAAACACATGTTATGTTACAAATTTTTAGTTTATCAAAATTTAACATACAAAAATGTTCAGATTAAACCTTCAACATGACATTCAGTCTGGGGCGGTATATAATCATCATAACAATGAATACATTAGAAGCACTCAATGGACACATTTTAATCACATTCAACTTACAATATAACACTTAGTTTAGGGTGGTAGAAACAACAATATGATAGGAAAAATATATTTAATATATATTAATTTTATATTTTAATACATTACTTAAAATAAAAATAAAACATCAATTTTATTATTACTCAGATCAAACCTTCAACATGACTTCTTTCAGTCTGGGGCGGTATAAAATCATCATATTATGGCATTTAAATGCATTCAATTTAAATTTATATTTCATCTATACCAATATTATAATATTTTTGTTGCTATTATATAATTGAAAATTACAATATCTTGGATTGACAAATATTCAGATCAAACCTTCAACATGATATTCAGTCTGGGGCGGTATAATGTCATCACTATTTTTTCAATGTTAGATCCTACTTCTTCCAAAATTGAAAAACAATAGGTAACTCATTTAATATTATAGATAATTTTCAATGTTAATGTTCAAATAATGTCAAGTTTACCCAGGTAATTAATGCTAACAGTATCCAAGCAAAATTTGGACACTATAAATTAATATAAAACTGCAATTCTTAATGTTGTAGTGTTATACTTAAATGTGATCTCCATTACTTATTAACTAATTACAGTAGTCTCGCTAATCCGGACTAGATGGGACCGGACTTTAGGCGGATTAAAGGGAATGACGGTTTTTTTAAACTTACTAATAAATATAAACAAAAAACACCTTAGGTATTTATACAAATTCAAAATGTATTGATTCACAATTTTACATTACACATTATTATTGTTATTATTACAATAATATCTTAACCATGGATATTCCTGAATGTATACATTATACATGAGTACTAAAGTACGAAATAAAAATTGTCCGGATTAGGGAGACTCTACTGTATATTCTTATTGTTTAACAGGCAACAACTCAATAATATATGAACCATTATTGACTAACCTTGATAAAACTAACTTATTATTAAATATAATATACTGTGGAACGTAGAATCACATAATACATTGCCAAATGGTAATATAATATTTTGTACAATTAACTTATATAGTTAACTTATTAACACCTAAAAATAAATATCACAATATTGATAGCTACTCATATCAAACCTTCAACATAATATTCAGTCTGGGGCGTTATAATGTCATCATGTTACATACTTATACTTAAGATGATGTGTGACTCACATGTATTGCCTTAAAATTATTCCATAATATACAAAAAGTAACAATATTTTCTGTTTTGTAGGAAATGTTATTTTCTTTAATATTTGAATTTTGAAAAGAGTATAAGTGTTTAGAATATTACAATTTAAAAGTACTAGTGACTCGCTTCAAAGTTAAAATATTGAAAACTTTTCAACAAACCATGGGAAAAGTTGTTACCTCTAAATTTAATAATGTATTTGGTATTTACACTTTTGTTAGATGGCAACAACACACACGAGAGGTTAGAAATTCTCTGAATAATGTATAAATTAGGTTAACGTAAGATTTATTAACTATTTTAAAATATTGAACATCACTGTACATTTTGTAAAATTATTCAGGTTATGTTTTTAAATACAAGTGGAAAACTTAAATAATAATGAACATTCAGATCAAACCTTCAACATGAGATTCAGACTGGGGCGGTATGATGTCATCATAATTAGTTCAATATTTAATATATTTTCTATAACTGTAGATAGTTGGGATTATTTTTTACATAATCAGAAAACGTTCAGCACTTTACATGGCTCAGATAGATTTTATGCTAATAGGTATATTAAAGAATTTTAAAAAGATAATAAACAAAAATCTTGAATTTTATTATTATTCAGATCAAACCTTCAACATGACTTTCAGTCTGGGGCGGTATAAGGTCATCATATTACATTGTATACATGTATATTTTTAATCTTAATCACAAGGAAATCCACAACGTAGACTCAAAAGGAAATGGTATCGCGACAATTTAAATTAAATATCCCTCTCCTTATTACCCTAAACATCGTGTCAAGTAAGTGCCACTATTGGGTGGCTTCTAATTCAGGCAATCCATGTCTTACCAACTCTATCCAACTCGTACAAAATGTATAGATTGTGTATGTGCACTTGTAAAATAAAATAAAAAATCTTAATCACATATAAGTTTTGTTTTATTAACACACACATTATAATTTAGTGACAGTTATATTTTTTAGAGAAATATTCAGATCAAACCTTCAACAAGAGATTCAGTCTGGGGCGGTATAAATTCATCATATTAAATTTTTAATTTTTTAATAATACTTGTAAGCTTTATTTCATAAGCACATACCTAATCTTTGTGTTTATGATTCTTTATTAACATTTATAATTTTTAGAGGAAAAATTAATTGACTTTCAGATCAAACCTTCAGCATTGAAATTCAGACTGGGGCGGTATAATGTCATCATAAAACATTCGGAATTTTACATGGTCCTCTATTTTTCAAACATATGTCTCTTAATACGTATATAGATTATTTAAAATAGATAATATACAAAAATCTTGAATTTTATGACTACTCAGATCAAACCTTCAACAAGAGATTCAGTCTGGGGCGGTATAGAATCATCATATTAGATTTGTATACGTATTTTGTAATATTAATTATAAGCATTACTTATAAACACATAAATTATCCTTGAACTAAACATTTTTTACAATTGTTCATAATTTTTAGAGAAAAACTTAAAATTGACTTTCAGATCAAACCTTCAGCATGAGTCTCAGACTGGGGCGGTATAATGTCATCATAAAACATTCAACACATTAGATATTTCTCAATGAATTAAATAGATTTTATCGTAATATATAGATTATTCAAAATAGATAATAAACAAAAATCTTTATCATACAATTACTCAGATCAAACCTTCAACATGAGATTCTGTCTGGGGCGGTATAAGGTCATCATATTAAATCTGTATCTTAATTATAATAAGCTTTGTTTAATAACACGTCATATATTTTAAATTAGTTAAGTACTTATAATTTATAGAGAAAAATATTCAGATCAAACCTTCAACATGAGATTCAGTCTGGGGCGGTATAAATTCATCATATTATATTTATATAACCATATGCACAATCCAGATATTTAAGATTCTTTATGAACAGTTATAATTTTTAGAGAAACTTAAACTTAAATTGACATTCAGATCAAACCTTCAGCATGAGTTTCAGACTGGGGCGGTATAATGTCATCATGAAATAATTTAATTAAAAAGGTTACAGCATTTAAAAAGTTCAAATTATATTAAATATAGCATTGATTAAGAAGTGTAAATCAAATCTTTGATTCATAAATACAAAATGCCATAGCGGTTAGACAGATTTGTTTGTAATTACTTAGAACTATAAATTTAGTTAACATTATTATTAAACAAATACATTTGTGTTCATAAAATTTAAGACGTTCCTAAACTTAAAAAATTATTATTTACCTCTTTGCAATAATACGGTTGCGGACTCTTTTATTGACAATTACTCCAAGAGCGTGTTTGGATACATTGAATACTCGTCCAGTTTTACCGTGATAGACTTTGTAAGGCATACCCTTTTGTACAGCTCCATTTCCCTAAAAATTTAACATTTTCATTAAAACAGAACATAACAATTTTAATTATTCTAAATACCTATTATAATTCAATATATTATTTACCTTGATATCAACTCGATCGCCAACCTTATACACTTTCATGTATGTTGACAAAGGAATGACTCCATGCCTACGGAATCTTCTGGAAAACAAGTCCCTAGTTCCGTGCCTATAACCCTTAGAGTTGGTCATATTTGATTATCTGAAACGAAAAAAAATATGTAGAGGATCTATCAATCTAATTAAGGATTTTAAATATAAGCTAAGAAAAACATGTCAGTACATCAAATGTTAATTTGAATTCTATATACCTAGTAACATTAATTACTTAAATAACACAAAAATATACATACATCAAATGATTAAACTATTTAATAACTCAAATTACATTATTTTATTTAACATAACAGAAGAATGCTCAGACCAAACCTTCAACATAATATTCAGTCTGGGGCGGTATAATGTCATCAGTGCATTTTGAAAATAGATAATTATTAAGCAAGGCATCAAAAAGGGCAAGATTAAAATCAAGCAAAACGATTGTGAGGAGTAAATTTAACACAAATCATCATGTACATGTAGAAAGACATTTCAATTGTAATGATTGAGAGTTTCGGTCAACTTGCGCATGGACATGCACACAGTACGGACCCTAGTAATAGTCAATGGCATTGACATGGCGATTTGGACTTAATGCCATCGCCGTCGCAGGATCGTCGACGGTTGATTTGTTCGACCTGGTCATGCCGATTGCAATACCCAGACATTCGATTTACGAACGTAAAACGTACAGTGGCACATCGACTTCCAGTTCTGTACCGTCTGGGTGGTGGTTTGATCAATCAAGAGAAAAAGATGGTAGATCCATAACGAAATGGAGATCCAACGTAATATACTTGGATTTTGGGTACGAAGTATCCGAGATAATTAAGGACCCGAAACAAGAATAAACACCAAAACGATGCAACACTTATGGTAAATAATATTGTTCTTTTAATCCGAACGATATAAATAAGTTGTACTTACTTTAGGTTACGGTTTTAAAAAAAAAACGTCCTAAGACAGGAAACACTCGGACAAAACGTGTACGTGAAAGTAAAAGAACCGAACAGTGGAAGATTTCTTTCAGGTTATGTTATTAATTATTATTTGTTGTTTCTTATTCGTCGGAACAACCACGGTGATGAAACCATGGAACAATATATTTCGTCATGGAAGATGGAAGATGGAACATAGAACCATTTCTTGACCATTTTTCATTATCAGAAACATACGATATCGTGATGGATGATAACAATGATTAACAGTGGGTCGTTATAAATACTACCTATTACGGCACCATAATATTGTTATCATTATGTAGTTCGGGCATCAGGTACTTCTCCCGAAATTTCATGGAAAAAAAAAAAAAAAAAAATTAAAAAAAAACCAGCAAATCTCAAACAATTGTACCAACATAGAATCCAAAATTCCCTACAAATTATACGAATGGATATACCAACATAAAAAATTAATTTATATATTTTATGAAAAAATGTATTTTTATGTTCAAAAATTATCGTATAATAATTATGGTGCTGTTCAAATATTATTGTATACCTCCAGATCAGTATTGAGTATTTGAGATGTATTTTTGGATTAGGCAATAGACGTGGGACGTGTGTGAATAAAAAAAAATTGATATGTTAGTTTGGTTACAAGGCTGGGCAAGTTAATGT
>NW_019100958.1:0-149465 GCF_001856785.1 Myzus persicae | reverse complement strand
GACGTGCGACAGTACGAACAGAGTCGGCGGTATGAACTATGGTCAAAGTTTTAAACAACGACAATAAAAGGCGTAAACGGCAATGGTAAACAGGGCACAGTTCACAAAAATCTCACGAAAGTTGTGCAGTTGTGCTATGTCCAGAGGCTGAAAAGCGAGTCGTCGGTACTCGCAAGTCGTTCGTAATTCGTAGCTTGTACATCGTGAATCTTGATGGTGGGAGTTGACTGGGTGGTGGGAAACTGGAAAAAACGTCTCGCAAAAACCGTTACAAAACACAACAATAAGATGTAAAAACGCGGGAATTATTAAATACATAATTGAATATATATTTCAAGACGGCTCATTTAGGAATACTAAATTCTAAAATTGAAAATTTGAACTCATTTGGCGGTTGGCTAGGTTGGGTTATCTTTTTCTTTTTCTTTTTTCTCTTTTTTTTTTTCTCCATGAAATTTCGGGACAAGTACCCCAATCCCGTCAGGCGAGGGTCCCGAGCCGATTTCAAATATCTTACCGACTTACGGTATTCACTATTCTTACTACTCTCGTAACCTACTCTTACGTGATAAATGAAAACGTGAACTACTGAACCCTACTTGACCCGTACGAGCTGGATTAATGATATTTTATCTTGTACGATCAAGGTGATATAAATTATAAATTAATATGCCCGAACTTCTAATCATAATTCATAATATCAAATATGTACTAATACACAGTAAACTCCTATCAAAACAAGTCAAAATAATATTTAAAAATATTTTTTAACCGTAGGAAATAATAATTATTATAATAAAATTGTGATAATTACAACAAAATAAGATAATCGTTACATTTTAAATCGAGTGAATATCTTATGTTGTAAAAATTTTAACTTCAAACGCTCATAAAAATTTAATTTAACTTTCCGGTAGGCATTTTTTTTTTTTGTAAACGTAGCTAAACTTATGAAAAATTTAGTATTACATTTTCAAGTTATTATCCAAGCAAATTTTTTCTTATCGACATTAATTAATAAAAACCGAAAATGTCAAGTCTAAATATTTTTAAAATGTTATGGTATTTAGAGAATGATAATATAAACATTCGGTGGAAATGTCAAATATCTACAGTCATTTTTTAACTTTTTATGAGTTTCACCAAAAACCAAAATTGATTTTTCGTAAAAATTCCTGTTTTACATGACGTGCCTTCGATTTAAAATTATGACCTCCCTAACCTAACCTAGAGGTTTAGCCATGCTACCTATACACTATTTTAATTCGAGGGCTTCACGGACAGCCTGCACCTCTGCAGTGCCTTACTAGCACTATCTTAAATCGTAGTACCTAGACTGTCTGTGCTCGGTAATCATAACCTACAACCGGCTACTGGTAACTGGTTACTTCTCCTACTACACATTAGTTCGGTGCTATTAATAATTAAGCTGAAACTAAAAAATATAAATATTTGTCATAATACTAATTATTAGTAAATTAACATTCATGATTAATGGTAATTACTAATTAGTATCTGCTTTCTTGAAATAATTTATAAATAATAAATATTATAATAATGACGTAGTAAAGCGCAGTGTCTCTAATCTGTACATAAAGATAATAGACTATAGAGGCAATATCAGAATTCGCAATATTATTATTCATAACAGCCGATACTTAAACAGCCTTTATACGATAAACTATAATTATTAGTTATTAATTATCTCTCACCAATCTGGTTAAGTTGATTTTATTATATTGAAATTGAAAAATCAAATGATATTAAAATATAAATCGAAATGGATAGCTTTCATGTTCCATGCAACCAAATAAAAGATGAATATCAAAAATGTTTCAGTTCCTGGTTCACCGAATGTTATATGAAGGGCGATTATGATGACAAAAGGTGTGCCAAAAAATTTGATCAATATCAAAAGTGCCTTCGTGAAGGTATGCAAGTTCATGCTTTGGATATTGAAGATGTATTAAAACCTTACTTGGGAACCGATCGCATGAAGAAATGAAGTTACAATACATTTTGATGAAACAACTAATGTGTTCAAAAATTATATTAATTTAGTAAGTACCTAGGTATTTGTTAATAGATTGGAAAGTATCTAGTTATTCCTTAATTTATAAGTTTTGTTAACTTTTAGCTGTTGAGTAATTTTGTATAACTAGATTATTAGTTCTATGTTTGTATAAGGTATCTTTCTATTTGTGTTATACTTATAACTTACTTATTAGAATGTCCAACTTTTGTCAATGTATCTACTACAACTAATATGTGCATACAGTTTTATAATTAACTTAGTTATTTAATACGAGTGCTACATTCTTTGTACTTACACTGAGTATAATACAACAAAATATATTCTCAGTGGTACTAAAAGTTATGCTTTTAAGTGTATTTTAGTTGTATTCAATGTTAGATTTTTAACTAGTAAATTTTATTATTACCTCATTTTAACTATTTATGTGTAAGTTGCTACTATCTAATGCTAATGGAAGGTATTACAATTTAAAAAATATAGTTTAATAAGTAACTAATAATAGATAAGAAAATACTTAGCCAATTTACTAGAAGTCTTGTAAAGAATAACTCGCACCACCTCTGAGTTTTCTTCAAAGAAATCAAGTAATATTAAATATTAAAACTATTATGCTGCTATTACCGATTACATAATGTAACATTTTTTTAGTGATTTTTTCACCATATCTGTGGTGAAAAGATCAATGTTTTGTATTTGTGTTTGATTTATTCCTTTAGATAAATGACAATATTATTATTCTTTTATTATCTGTTTATTGGCTCCGAATAGACCATACAAGGCTAACACAAAGAGGGCCCAACCTATGTAGATATGTGAACAGTCTAACATAATATTATAATAACAGTAAATAAATGACATCAAAAAAATTATCATCCCATCCAATACGAACAAAGTATTAGGACCAAACACCATATACCAAAAACATCACAAATATAACCTGCAGCATAAAAACAGACTTTTATAATACAATTTATTAAACGTAGCTGTATAAATACAATAATATGACTGCATATATTGTATATATATATTTAATTACATTACCGTGAATTTATAAGTGTTAACTAACCAATTTTTATATTATGTACCTTCTCTGATTTAAAATCAGAAACTTATAATCGCTGTTGTTGATGTTTTTTAGTTCAATGAAAAAAATAAATACTACATCTATTCTTTTTATTCCTACATATTAATATTTTAGTCTATTTTTTCAATATTTTAAACTTGTTGCATCAAAAGTGTTGATGCAAATTGGGAGTGACTATTGACTACTGACTAAGTATACTTCATAATGTCTAATAGTCTAAAATATTATAAATTATAGTCCACATAGCAAACATGATAATAGTTTATAGTTGATTCAGATAAAAAATTATTGTAATTATGTACAGACTACAAATTTAGATATTTTAAGTTAGTTATTAAATTTAGTTATTATCCAAGGATAATTAAAAAATTTTTAGACAAAACTAATGGACTTGGGTTTGACACATTTTTATTTTGAAAACCAATTAAAAATATTCATCAAGACGTCTACTAAAGCATAGCTGTGGAAATTTATCATTATTACAAAACAAAAAACAAAAATACAAAATACTAAAATTCTTATTTTTTAAATTGGCAATATTTTATTGAAGAATTTAAATAAATAAAATCTCTTCAGCCATTCTCCAACTAACACATGACTAATTAATATACATTTTCAAAATTAAAATCCGCCAAATCCATGTCTTTTAATTTTGTCGTTTGAATGGCATGTTGTATACTTAATGACATTTGTATCATTGACATGTGACTGCATACGCAAGCGGTGAGCTGTCAGTGCCTGGTACTCAACAACGAATTACTTATTCTAATATTCATTTACTTCTCACACAATGACACAGCTCAAATATAATTGTTATATGAAATGCCAAAATCACGATGTCTCTACATAGTGGCCTAAATATTACTCCTTAAAACATATCACACTCCAGTCCCCATAAGGTAACTATGTTAGTGATACAGCCAGACTGTATCTCTTAGGCCATACGCACAATGCAACAAATTTACATTTAGCAGGCAGGATCAATATTCTTCTGTTGTTAGCTTTATGTGAGTAAACTACCTAATACAAAGCTTGAAGTTAAGAATACTATTTTTGGCACCGCATAGACTTTTATTGATATATTAATTTTAATATGAGTTGAAACGCCATCAAGTATTACAATTTTGAAATGTTCATAACTTTCTACATTGAGTGTAGGTTGGAGCAAAAACAAATAGTACACTAATATCCTATTAAAAAATAAATACAATTCAAATATTATAATATAACTATTCACTATTCACTATAAATTATGAAATGTATGATTACAAATTTTAAACCATGTCACATGTTTTCATATACATATTTATTTTAATTGAATTAAAGAATACAATATTAAAACTTGGCTTTACACAAATCATTTATGTAGTGTATTTACATTGTCATTACACATTATAATAAATGTAAAAGGATGAAGGGGCCTTTGTATGCTTAATGTAGGTCCAGCTTTTGTTGAATCTATACTTTGCATCATACAATTTAGATTAAGAAGTTTTCATGTGTTTTCTGCTAGAGTATCTACTCTTGGTAATGCACTTATGCGAAGTGCCAATATGCACTTTTACTAAACCATAGATTAAGAATCTTGATAAATCTCACTGATTTTGTTATTCCCACTAAGAGTTCTCAATGCCATTATAATTTTCATGAAAATAATGACTATCCAGTTGATTTTTTCTTAGAATTCCAAGATTATTCAATAAATCATCATATATTCAGCAAACCGTTCAATAAATTCTTTAGTAATACGTTATCACAATCTTTTCGAGATCTTGTATTGAAGGAACTGGTACAGTGATTATTGGTATTAGTATCTGAAAAATATACATAAATTAATATTAAAAAAAGCTAATTGTATGTTTTGGATTCTTAACGAAAACAACTTTTCATTTCTAAAGTTAAGAGAACTCCGTGCCTGCATGCGTTGTCTCCGTCTTACACATTTACCATTCACCAGTTTCTATAATGTGCTGTTAGTGTTTTGGAGCGAATTGACTTATTATCAAACTTTTATTCAAGAACATCATCTGTGTTCTCTTGTTTTTTACGATATTTTAATTTATAAGTGAATAATGAGCATTTTCAAATATTAATATTTTACATAGCAACCTCACATACAAATTTATCAACAAGAAAAAATATTTTATACATTTTGTTTAGTTGTCTTTATTACTTATAATGCATAATATATACCGGGAGTTGCAAACCTTTTTCAGGTCAAGTGCCAAAATTAAAAAACAAAATTTTAAAAAGCGTGTAAGAAGATATCCCTCTGCTCAACAGTAGGTTACAAACTTACAAGTGGGTCACTGCAATGAATGATGTTAAATATGGATTTAATGATAACAAATCATCGAATACATAAAACGATTCTGAGCGATGACAGTCACCATATAATATTACTTAGTATATTTTATGATATTAATTGTGATTGAAGTAATTTATTCTATTAGTCATTAGAACCATGGGCGCCCATTGGGGAGGGAAGACAGGGCACTTGCCCCCCCTGGAAAAAAATATTATGAACTTGTAGCTCAATAAATATTACCACAATATTACCTTATTACCGAAATTTTTTAATTTGACCCCCCCCCCCTAAAATGTTACCTATGGGCGCCCATGATTAGAACTACAATAGGTTAAATTAATTTTTGCCAAAAATAAATTACATTTGAAAAGTCATTGTGTGTATAAAATATAATAATTATACTCTAAAGGTTTCAAACACCCACAAATAATAATTATAAGTTACAACAAAAATCATTATTCTTGGTTTGAATATGTAATTACATCCAAGTTTGAACTTCAAATGACTATAAAAAAAACTGTGCTAACATGTTTTTAAATGAGTGTAACTTACACGTAACCTTGTTTTAAATTTGTATTATTATTATTATTATTAATTTATAGCTACAAATAATTTGTAAATTTTGAATTTATAAATGTTGTCAACATTTAAACGTTAGATGCTTGTAAAAAAAAAGGCAATATATTTTAAAATGTCTGTAAACAGCTCTAAAGAAGTCAAAATATTTTTCAACTATAAGAAATTATGAAATAAACGCTTTGTCTAAATTTCAAATATCTAGTAATTTTTTTTTTAATCGCGACAAAATAAGATGATAGTTTAATGAAAAATTGAGTGAATATCTAATGTTGTGAAAGATTTTGAACATCAAATGCTCATAAAAACTAAATTTGACTTTCCAGTAACCTTTTTTTTTTATGAAAGCAAACAAACATATGAGGCATATTGTATTAAATTTTCAAATCTTTAATTTAAACAATTTTTTTTTATGTATTTCTCACTCAAGGTTGGGCACATTTATCATTTTTATTATTTCAACTATGTATTATGTACACAAACACATATAAGAAAAATAAAATATACATCATTGTAAAATCAATACATTCATTGTTTCGTTCAGAATGTAAAATATGATCATATGAAGGTCTGTTTACTGAGAATAAAAAAAAGTAAGTAATAATTATTATACATATTTCATTATGTGCTCTTTTGTTGACTTTCATTTTATAAAATATATGCTTAAATAAATTATCATTAGGTATTATTTATTATTTTACTAATAGTTATTACTTATAATACTATATTTTAAATGGAATTTCTGTTGTTTTTTTCGAAGATGAAGTTCTTATTATTAGAAACTTATAAAATTCTTTCTTCAAAATATGTCAAGAAAAATAGTTTAATTAATTTTGACGTGCCATTGAAATTTGGTCAATGTGCCACTTCTGGCAAGCTTGTCATAGTTTTGCCACCTGCTATATCCACAAGCCTTAAAAAAATTAGCTGGGCGCCGCATGAGGCTCGCGTGTTTGACATGTCTAATCTATATAATTACTCGCAACTACCTATTGGACAGTGGATTGCTATGCTGGTAAAAGTGCATCATTTTGTTATCCAGTGAGACTGCATCTTGCAAGCATACTCATAATTATTAGGAACAGTAAACACAAATCTCCTTTCATCATATCAAATAATAGTAGCTAGTAGGTATTAAGTATTTTTAAATTAAAAACTTCAACATTATTTTGTACTATTGTTATGGTCAATATCAGTAGGTACATTAGATTGATACAATAGTAACACACAGCACCTGAAGCATATTATAAGATATCATGACAAATCAGCACTTATGGAATATATATAGTTATAATATAAAACTATGGACATTCTCAAGAGTGAATATTATGAACACCAATCACCAATGATAAGTCTTAGATTTCCATAATGTGTAAATTGGTTTCCAAACATATTATTCATATATAGTTTGAACTTTTTTTGTTTTGATTTAATTAATTCTCACATACTTAATGTTGGGACAATGATCAATATGAATATGTTAGAATTACAATATTACAAATATCAAATATTATACATAATTTTGATTGCTATTGCCTACCTTCTCAGAGATTTGTAGCATTTCTACCACCATATTGTCATTTCCAGCCAATTATATCTTAGTCTGTGGTTTCATCGTAACAATAATGTTTCACCTAAACCACGATTATCACCTTTTTGCTTTCATCTCAAAATTATCATACCTAAAATCAAAAATCTTTTTAATATAATTTAAAGGTATTATGGACAACCTGAGGGGAGGGTCCTTGAAAAAATACCGACACTAGTTAAAAGTGGTAACAACCAATTTTTATCTTTCGGTTTAGACATTAATTTTTAACAATCTTTAATACTAATTTCTCAACGTTCTTTAATTAGAACTTATAAAACTAAGTTCTAGTCATCAGTTGTTAGATACAGGAATTTATTACTATTGGATAAGTATCTTGTTTTATTAATACATTCTCTATAATATTACACCAGTAAATATGAATGGTCTCCAAAATTTTCTTTCATTGTATTGTTAAATAAATGATATATATAGATATGTATTTTTTTTCAATTTGTTTTTTTGAAATAAAAAATTATGTCCGTAATCGGCAACTATTAACTAAAGTATCACTCTGTATATTTATATGATTTTCGATTTATTTTACTTTCGACATTAAGTACTAACCTTAAAGATAGAGAACGTTATCTGAAATGTCCCCATTTTCTTTCAGATGGTTAATCAATTAACATACATTTTTAACTCTCTGTTAAAAAAAGCACTCTTATTATGCAACATTTTTATTTTAAATTTGACTTTTTTTACAGTTTGTTGAGATATATCCCAAAACAGCATGCGCATTCTTGGATTATTCAAACCCTCAGCATTTAGTCATCAATTTTAATTATGTTTTTAGTCACATTTAAGTCACCAAAATCAACTTTTCTTTCCCTGTAGAATATATTAGTAACAATATTATTTTAAATAATAACAATAAATAAACTAATAAAGAGTACAGTAACTAAATAATTAAAAATAAATAATGATATTGATTACATGGAAGTATTGGTGGAATTTATCATCCTTTTTGGAGTTACCGGTATTTGAATATCCAAGCTTTGTGTTGCTTTGATAATATCAATGTTTGATGGTCCAGAAATATTAGAAAGATCACTCATCTTTATTGGTATAACTTCTATATCGCCAACAATCAAAGGCCTAAAAATATTAGAACTACCATCAAGTAATTACACTAAGTGCAAGACAGTAAAAATTTTATCTATCATGTCCTATCAGTTGTAAAGTTTTGGAATAACTAAATTAATATTATTCATAACAGAAATATATATATTCAGTCCATTCAATATATAGGCGTAATAATATACATTTTAGGTATTTTACTGATTCAATGAATCTATTTAGGTCCATGCTTTTATAAATATTGAGTACAATATGGTCTATGGTAATCCGTATAGCTTGTACTAGAGAGCCTTAATAATTAATTTTTATTATTAAGGCTCTGTAGCTTATATTGATGACCTAATGTGGCACATACACAATGAATAATATTGACCATGTTTGGCTTATGTTGAAGGTACTTCCAATAATATTGAGAATATCAAAACTGATTTGATTTTTATTGATCGTGTATGGGTCACAAGACCGTGTAACAAATACATTCTGTAATTGTAGAGCGAATGAATAATTTCTAATGATACAATAAACAATATTTATATTTAATAATGCCTACACAATATTGCACATAAAATATAAAATATAAATGATAAATTTAATTAAACGTAAATACTAAATACCGTTGGGCAATATTGGCAGACGCCAGACGGCAATGGGGCATGGGCGCTTGATAGTTGATGCAGCCCATCATAGATAATATATAGAGGATAGGCTATTCCAATACCTACAACCACGAACTACTACATGTAGTAGTTCGTGCCTACAACCCATGGGTTCGCGTGCCGGAAGAGCCCCAGACTAACATTGGTTATGGTAACCTAGTTATCAATGGTTACGTTATCCTGTTATCTTGTCAATATATTTGAATTAGGAGTACGAAATGACGAAATTTGAATTATTAAACATTTTACTGAGTATAGAGAATCAATAAGAAAATATCCAATAGGTAATTTCCAGTAGCCATTCATTCCGACAACAAGAAACACTAAAGCATTTCTTGCTTCTGGAATTTCGTCATTGTCCAACTCATAGTCTGTGCCCATATTCACATAGCCATATACATTTTGACAAGTGTCAATTTCTACATGTTTTTTTATGCATATTTCATCAACAGTTAAATTACAGTACACTGGTCCTTGTTTACATTTGATACTAATAGCATCTAATGATTCTTGTGTAAAACCCGGCTTTCCATCAACTACTGTATACCAACGACGCAGTGTTCTGGTATGTGGTAGAATATTTGAAAAGGAATTGCGCACAAAATCATATGCCTTGGGTGAATAGTAATGAAGAGTTAATGCAAACCTCCTAATTTCATTACTATATAATTTCTTATTCTCCAAATTGTTGGCTATTAAACTGTTTAAAACATCTGAACCCAAAGCCTAGGAAAAATAATTATATAAAAAAAAAAAATAATAATATTATTCTTATTTGCAGTTAACACTCAACCAACCACTATAATCAATAAAATATGACTGTAACATAGTTTAGATTACATTTAAATCCAAGGCCTAAGTAAAAAAAAAAAAACATATATTGTGTATTTGCAGTTATCGCTCTCAGCCAACCACCAAAATGAATTAAATATAGTAGCAATAGCTTATGTATATAAATATACATTTTTGTTAAACAAAATATATTTGTTTAATTTCATTGTTGTATACTTTCTTATTCTTCAAACTGTTTTCCCGTGTTTTTAATATATCCAAAACCAAAGATTAAATAAAACAGTTTATTTATTAAAAAATAATCATTTTTTTGTGTATTCCAAGACAACACTATGATACACACACACTGAACTAACCACCAAGATAAATTGAACAAAACAGTAAAACAATTTGTACATAAAAGTTTTTATTTTATATTAATGGCGGATCTGGTTACTGAAAAAACACTTAAACATATACTAAACATAAATGACAACATTAACAATCAACATATCCAAATTCACCTTCAAATTGTCTGCTGCAGCATCTGAAATATAACAATTTGACTGCAAATCAGAAATTATTGATTGCAAAGATTGGACCTAAGTTTGTAAACGACGATTTTTTTCCATCAAATTTTTAGTTTTTGAGCGAAGACCTGAAATGGTTGATTGGACAACAGGAAAATTGCGACGTGCTCTATTAGGACTACTAAAATCATTAATGCTAAGGTCCCCAAAACGTGTAGAATTACTGGATTTTGAATTTTTTTTGGCAAGAGGTGAAATAGAATCAAATAATTTTCTGAAAACAAAAAATTATTTTATTTTGGTTATTCATATAATAGGTAGGTAATAATTATGAATATAAATTTACCTCTTAGCATTCACTGGTGAATCTTCCATAAATGTATCATTATTATGTTCTAATGTTTGGGACAATGGTGAATTTAAACTGGTTGTAGCAGTAGCACTGAAATTTAAAATTTATTAAATAAATTTAAAAAAAAAAGAAAACTTACTTTTTAGAAGCGAGAGGAACAGCATCTCTTAAAAGGATCATTTGGCCTCCACTACTGATAAAATGCTCCTCATCAAAATGCTTAGAACATACACTATGCCAATTACTGACCTCAGTAAGCCCAAAAGCCTGCATCCAGGCACCTCGCCTATCATCTTTAGGAAATCTATTATATTATAATAATTAAATTGATCAGAGAAAAACAAATTATGACAAATAATATTTTATATATAATTCTAATACTTACAAATGGAAAGATAATTCTTCATTTGTATTGGATTTTGATTTGCACACCACGCATATGTGCACCATTATAATAAATTGAACGTATATTATGTTAAATAAAATGTCAAATAGAATAATATGAAAAATATTATGGAGGTACGTGACAAAAGTTAAATAATTTGAATATTCAAATAATTGACAATTAAAAAAGGCACGAAATTTGTATATTCAAAATGACAATTTAAAAAGGCACGAAATTTGAATGATTGATAAACGAAAAGTGATAAGTGATAACCGTTGAACCACATTGGACCATCCTACTACCACTCTGGTTTCTTGGGTGCTCTCTGAACACGCGAATATTTGTTGAATGGCCTATCCTCTATATATTATCTATGCAGCCCATGAACTAAGATATATCTTAGTTCATGATGCAGCCATACATGATATGCGTTATCTGTGGCTTCAGCGGTCAGTGATTGCAAGGGATGAATGATTTTTGTGATTGTCTGAATTCAGTAAGGCAACGAACAACATAACAATAAAAAAAATAAGAAATATTTGTTTAATGGCAGCACTGGGACAACAAGGTTTCTCGATTCCCTTCTCTTCTGTTTATTCTGTGATTGTAGGTAATAGATATCACAGTGATGAGTGATAAGAGATAAGTACAGTTCACACGAGTTTCTGGCTTGTTTAATTCTCGATTTTCTCATTAAATTGTTTCAACTCCGAAGTCATAAAATCTGTAATTTTTAAATGAACAAATAATAAAAAATTTGATAATTCATATTACCAAACCATGTCGAGCAGTCGTTTTACACCAAGAGGTTTTCCCAGGGTTCCGCTTCAGAATGGTATTGGGCGTTATATCTGTCAATTGAAAAGAGTCACATTAAGATTTTGTAAGAGCAGTGGGTCTAGTCGAGGAATCCGTGATTTCATCGAAACAGATCTAGTAAGTTTTGCACAAGATCACCCAGGTACAGCTTTGTACTTGAAGCCTCGTCGTCACAAGTCACCTTCATTTGTCGCCGAATATTTGAATGGCGAACGAGAAGTAATCTCTTGTCACAACTTCACTGCACAACAAATGATCAAGTGGTTAAATTTATACTCCACCCGATCTGGTATACCGCTTATGAGGTATGTAAAAATGTGGCATACAGAATGTCCTTCTATTCAAGGAGTCTGGAGTCCTTTTACAAACAAGGATCCTGCTTTAAATATCACACAGTTCCCATCTGATATATTATCAAAGCCTGTATGGGTAGAAAAATCAGCAACAGAAGAGTTAGTAGAAATGATAAATAAACAAAAAATCAGTGATGATAATGATGACGATACACAGAAGGTTCAAGCGGCTCAAGTGTAAATGAAAAGTTTTCAATAAATCGTTAGTTACATGATTTTCATATAAATGTCTTACAATAAAATTCTATTCACTATTTTGTATGATGGTTTTTTTTTGTAGTAGTAGTAGTATTTGTACAAATAAGTATTTTTTTAATAATGTATATTTGTATTGCCTAAGTTAAATCAATAAAATATGCATATGTACCTACATATAATTAGTTTAAACATTTTATTTCATAGCATAAAAAATCTTTTAATGAAAACCATTAGTGGAAATATGGGTGAATATTCTTACCGATGTGTAATTAATTTTTAGAGGAAACAAACCGTAAAAATAAAAAAAATAAAAATAAAACTTAAAAAACATAATATAAAAAATGTGAAAATATTTCTTTTTAAATATTTTATTTTTTGACATTAAATTAGGTAAAAATAATACTTTCAAAAAAATTTTCAAAGTCATAGGTGGCCCAGGATGAAAGAATCACTTTGTAATTTGTATATTTAATAAATTTTATAAAAATATTGAAATAAGAAATATTTTTATCATTCTTCATTTACTATAATATGGGTTGTAATGATTTTATTAAATTTATAGTAATTACTAATTAGTAATAAAGTATGACTTGGGTAAGATATAGAACAAAATAACATAATTAAGTACTGTAAATTTCCTAAGCAGACCTTTCATTCTTAATCTTTGTATTATTTTAGTGAATAAAATTGAGTCAGTCAACACTCAACAGCAAGGTTAGGCATTAACAAGTTACTAGTTTTTTAGAAGTAACTTCCAACTTCTTGGGTTTCATTTTTTCTATGTTATTCCCAAACCACAGATTAAAAATATATTCAAATTTGTTAAAATTAATTTTATAAAAAAATTTTTTTGAAATATTAAATATAATAATTAATAAATACTTATTAATTATTATACATATATTTTCTCATTAACTTAACAAGTTAAAAAAAAATAGGTGACTTGTCAACCCTTGCTCCACAGTTATTAATGTGTTAATTTTTTTCATCCTGGTGTTAATTTTTAAATCTATTACAATTTAAAGGTGGTGAAAATATGGGTTTTGAACGATATCTACACATCCTAAATTCTTATAGATTTTATTTAGTACTAACAACAAAGGTGAAAATTAGTAACTATTAGTTATGCTTATGAATTATGATACCTCTGAAACAACATGAGTATATTAAAAACATACAATTTATTTATCTTACAGAGTTACAGTCAGGTGTGGATTGCTTGCCCGAGATATAGTAATTTGACTGTTTAATTGTATAGTAATGGTAAATGCCAAATGGTAATGTAATTACTAATTAGTAATATTAAAACTTGTTAATGGTTGTTACTTGTGTTTTGTTTTTATTTTTCTTCCTAATGTATACTTACAGAAAACAATAAATAATACATGTAAAGACTATATCTAATGAACTAAACTATAAAACAAAGATATTGCTATGTACTAAGTACTGACGTCCTGCCAATACACATATTATATTAGGACGTTCCTTAATTTTAAATTTTAAAATATGTTAGGTCTCACCATGGGCGTCCCCAGACATTTTTCTAGGGGGGGGGGGGCAAAATTAATTTAAAAAATAAATTAAAATTTTTTTATACATTTTATTTATAGTAAATTATAATATTTCGTCATTATTAAAATTATGAATTAAAACATTACAATAAGGTAGGTATTATTATTACAATTAAAACATAAAAAAATATTATTATACATCATTCTTTTTCATTAAATATAAATTTCAATCTCCGTGGTCCGTAGACATTCTCTACAAAATTGTGTCAGTGCATTTTCAATAAATTTTTCTTTATTTGAATTTACTTTTTCTCTATGAACACTCAACATGCATATTATTCCATTCAGTCTATCGTCGCCCATCGTTGATCGTAACCATGTTTTAACGCTCCTTAATGTACTAAAAGAACGTTCTGCTGTACAGCTTGTAGCCGGAAGAGACAAAAATATTTCCAAAGCAACAGCTATATTTGGAAAAAACGCACAGTTACGATTTAACAAATCGATAAAATCAATATCTTGGCAGTCCTTATTTTGCCAAAAACTGTACCAACTTTCCACTTCAGCTTGGAGATTATCAATTTTATAGAAATCAGCAATTTTTTCAATGCTTTCAAAATACATTTTTTTCTCCAATTTCTTAAAAATGTTGGGGTGAAGATATTGTAGTAAAAATGCATTATCATTTTTTTTCATCAAAACGTTCTTTTATAGATTGTAAAATTGAAACAATATGTGTTTAGGAACACACGGATAGTATAAAAATTGGAACTTGGTAATAATCTTCACAACTCTCAGTTTCATGGTTCACTCTTAGTGACTGTTTCTTTACCGTTCTTGGACGTGTAATGACAATATCTAAATCAATGGCGATTGATTTCCCTTCGTTAAATAATGTTTGGAAAATGTTATCAGCGTCATTTCGATGATTATCGAACAATATTAGTAATGAATTAATATGCTCGCTGACTTTATATAGATCTACTGAGACGCCTTGTAATATATTTGTCACAGGTTCTAAAATAGCACTGTATTTTGCCATAATAATCATAGAAATTAAGAATGATGAATTTGAGACCGCAGAATATAAGTAATGAGCTCGTTGCCTTGTATTGGAATTTGAATGTACTTCATTATTTGATAATGATTTCAAACTTGTCATTATTGAAATAAAATGTTCTGAAAATACTATTATATTTAGACGACCAGCGTGTTTCACAAAATAGTGGTATGTTAGGGATAAGTTTTCTTCTAAGCGTACTTTCACGGAAAATCTCATAATATCTTTTATAGTTCCAGTAGTATTACGAATAATCATTATTTTATTTAAAACATTTATAACTAAATTTAACCTGTGATTAGAACAATGAAAAAATAACGCTTTGTTATATTTATCACGAATTAATTTACTAACACCATAGATTAAATATACTAAGTATATTTAATCTATGCTAACACCGCCTTCTTGTCCAGCCATTGTAGCACAACCATCATATCCTTGCCTATAAAGTTTGTTTAAATTTAAACCACAGTCAGTCATAAATGATTTAATGTTTGTAGCTATAATAGATTGAGCATTTAATTTGTCTAACGGAGTAAAACCTAAAAATTCTTCCCGAATTTTTGGCGGATTTGAGTGTTTGTCTAAAAATCGAATTCCTATTGACAATTGTTCTGTTCCAGAAATATCTGCAGTTGCAGAGTACCCGCGCGCCGCGTATAATAATAATGACAGGTATATTATTATGTAAGTGACACGATAATATACACAATGTAACAGCAAACAGCTAATAATTTATTGCCATGTGAGCACTCAAAAAATACATTAAGATAAAATAGTTCGATTATTATTAATGAAAGTTTTCATAGATAGCCGTCAGCCGTGCGTTGACATAATATGTTATGGAAACTTAGTAGATCAATTTTTAGAAACTAATTTATCATTTGGAATTTTACCAATTTCTGTGGAAATAATATTATTCTAGGGGGGGGGCAAGTGCCCCGTCTTGCCCCCCCTGGGGACGCCCATGGGTCTCACCCCCCTATATGAGTGCGTGTACCTAACTATAAAAATGAGCTACAAAAAGTTTTAAACCAATCGGTTAAAGTTAACCCGTGTCGGACTTGTAATTTAAGTTTGAACTCCTTACATTTTTCAATATTTACGAAAATTTCCATAAATATTTTGATAACCTTTATAAATATTGACATTTTTTAAATTATATGTTGTAAAGTAAATTGAATTTTCTTTAAGTTTTATAATTTTACATTTTTTAATACCTCCAATGGTTCACGAAGGGTACCTATATGGACTTAACCGTAGAAAAACACGATACCGATTGGAAATAAGAGTAACATAGTAACGATTAGTAATAAGTAATAACTAACAATATAATATAGAATAAATGATGATTATGTGCACGGAAAAAAAAGCTCCTTACCAACAAACACTAAACATTTAATGATTACCTATGCTCTAATTAATGATATTTATTATTTATTATTTATTTTGACATTAACAAAATTTAAAACAAGGTTCCTGTACAACACTACAACAGAATTTATTTTTTATAATGTAATGTTATGTAATTGTACAGCGGTTCTTAACCTGTGGTCCGCCGTCCTCGGCCCCCTGGGGGTCCGCAATACTCACGTCGAGGGTCCGCGGCAGCCTTACCACCTAACATAAGTTAATACGTGACATGAGTGAAATATTACAAAAAAAGGTATTCGACAAAAAATTGGTAGGGGGGGTCCGTGTTCTACAAAAGGTTAAGAACCGCTGGTATAGAATATTGTCAAAACTTGTGAAAACCATATGGTAGTATAGAAATAAAAATATTGAGTACCTATCTATCTAAGTTACAAATTGAAAAATCAATAAAATAAATTACATCTAGTGTATCGTATTCGTATATGACATTCAAAAACAACTTGTCAGCGGCGTCGAAATTGCGGTGAGGGGGGGGGGGATACACCTGCCTCCGAGGACAAAAAAATCCAATTTTTAAATGGCCAGAAAGAAAAATATATGTCATGAAAATGTCATTATGTGTATAAAATTAAGTATTTGTAAATTATGATGGAATCACAAAAATATCAATTTTTCTTCCGAGGAGGTTAAGATACAAAAAATGTTAACTGTTTACATCATGAATTAAGATAAATAGTATATCTGTAATCACTAATCTGTATATCTTAATTCATGGTTTACATCACGGCTTTAGATAGTACTAGATAGATACTATCTAAAGCCTTGGTTTACATACAAACTATTTTTGTATAGATGTTAAATATTGTTTATCATTATTAGTGAATTTTCACTGTCTGTGACCTGTTGCCCGTGCGTGTGTGTGACTATTTTTGTAATAGTGTTTCAGTATCTGAGTATTGTATTGTTATCAAATGCTTTTTTGTCTTAATTTAAATGGTTAATGAGACATGACACATGAATAAGTGTTATATCTTACTACTTTGGTACTTATTACAATAATACAGGTTGTACCTATTTTATATTTTTAGTATCTGTAGTTTACTTAATGTTTTTGTACATTTAATTTATAAATGCATATTATGTCCTATGTTATTATAAAATTGACGTGTTCAAATTAAAATATGTGCGATTCGATGAAATGTTTATTAAAGACTAAAGTTTAATCAATAATAATATTGGTTTTATGATTTTATGAATTATTACAATACATTTAGAACGGTCTGGTACTAATTAAATTGATACTTGTAGTCTCAACATATTATATTTGCTTTTTAGTTAATAATAGGTACCTATATTTGATAATAGATTCAAATTACAATTGACGAGTGATACATATAACTAACCTTTGGATGTCGTTTTCACTAAACTCAGTCTTGGAACTGAAAAATACAAAACTTAGGACTATGTAAAGCGTATAAAAATAATAAGACCCCCGAAGGTGAATGGTTGAATAATATTCTTGGGTTTATATTTTTAAATCCTAATGACGAGGGTTTTGTTGATGACTTTATGTCAACAACACCAACCGATACTAAATTTCAAATGTTTGCTGACTATTTGACTGACAATTATATAGACAACAATTCATTATTTCCACCGTATATCTGGGCAATTGCATCATCATCGTCGGCACTTACAACGAATGCATGTGAATCCTTTCACAGTAAACTTAACTCTGAGTTTTATCATCCACACCCACAAATTTTCAGTTTCATTAGAGTTCTAACAGGTTTTCAAACAGATACGTACATGGTACATATAAGTATAAAACTACCAAGGTCACATAATATAAGTCCGCGAATAACTCCTCAGGGCTCAGACATGTTAACGGACGAAACAAATTCAAGCTGCTTTAGACCAGTTTAATAATAAATTGATTTCGAGAACTTTATTCATTGAATTAGTTGTAAACAAATACAAAAAATTAAATTAATCAAAACAAATAAAATCTAAGCTAAAGTTATATTAAGATTTTTGACATCTTTGTCAAAATCTATATTGTATACATTTGTTTTTTTTAATTTTACAAATAATTATTTTAATTGGCTAACTTTTTTTATATTCATAATTATACTATTTTATATAAACTTACAGCAATATGTGTATAAGCTCAAACTTATAAGTTGGTACTATTGAGATACTATCGAAAAAATAATCGGTTTTAATTTTGGTGCAAATTACAATTCCTATTGCTTACTACCTGAGGATAGTGCAAATTACAAACTCATTTTTTGCTCTTTTAAGACTTAACATCAATACTAGTGTTCTACATAATATTATTATAACCAATTACAAATAATACAAATAATGGAAAACTTATGAAGCTTTTTAAACAACAAATATTTTTATTTGGAAAATGCTTAAATATTTTTTGATTATTTTTACACTTTAAACATAAAACAAATAGTATAACATGCATAAAGGATGTTCTATTTAAAAGTATAATGTGGCTCCTTGAGCGACTTGAGGGAAGAACCAACCAGTGAAGGCACTTCGGCTTGAATTTGTGAAATAAATTTAAATTATATATAACTATATAAGTAATAAGTATAGAATTTAAATCGAGGTATTCGCTCTGCTACTATACGTATAGCTATAGGGGTCCAGTGTAGGTTGAGTATATAGTTGAGTATGCACTGTAATGAATGTGTTCAATTTTATTTTATTCGTAAGTTATTGATAAATCATTTGAAGTGTACGAAAAAGGGCTCTGAAAAAAACCGACCAAACAAAGGTCAGTCAGCACATGTTCCTAATAAGGATATTTTATAATTAATGTATTTTGCTAATGTTTGGACACAAGGTCTTGCTTTAGGCATCTTGATTTACTCACTCTGAATTTGAGTGGACTTTATAATTTATTAGCATCCCACACGATGCAATAATAAACAAATGAAAACTGAAATGTAGAGTTAATGATTTATTGGACACTCACATGTGCCAAAACAATGTGTGCTTGTTGCATGAGTGACATAGCGACAAGTGAGTTGTGGAACAAGACGTATTAGGTTAATGTTTTTAATGCTAGGTGATCTTACAATGACACATAACAAATAAAAACGGGAAAAAATAGTACAATATAAAAGTAGAAAATTAATATGAAGGTTATAAATACAAAATATAACTGATAAGTAATGTTATTGTTGTGGTGACAGGTTTGCAGCGGTCGGCAGTGGGGCCAACGTTTGCTATGGTCTTGTACATAGCGGCCACCTTGAAGCTGCTGGCTCCAACTTGAGTTGACAGATTTTCACAACTAGTCTTGTTAGTTCTAACCACGGCTATAGATACTATGGTTGCACGACGATGAAAATTTTTTGACCGTGCAATGTTCTTATCAAAAACCTCGTGACTGCTAGCGCTTTCAGCGGAACTTGTAGTCTACCTAATCAATCAACTCGGTTCACCTTCACTTCACTTGAATGAGTTGAATTACTAATCTCAATTCTCAATTCTTTTAACGATTCTCAATTACCTATAATATACCTATATATACCTATAATTATGGCTATATAGTATATAGTTCCACCGAGGCACTAAATCATATTAAATCATAGCTCTCGCAAAGTTTCATATGAATATCATTATACTATAAGATACAATATGCATAAGTCATTTTTCGTAGAATTGTAAATTAATTTGTGTCAATTCTGAATTATTTGAAATTAACTGTGGAACACTAGTCAAAGTCATGTGAG
This sequence comes from Myzus persicae, assembly GCF_001856785.1. Taxonomy (NCBI): domain Eukaryota; kingdom Metazoa; phylum Arthropoda; class Insecta; order Hemiptera; family Aphididae; genus Myzus; species Myzus persicae. The sequence continues at coordinate 129,027 of NW_019100958.1, read as the reverse complement.
TTGCCGATTTGGCTCACTCTGATTTAACTCATTCAGCTCATCTTTGATATTCAACTCTTTGAATCAAATAGTTCATGAACTACACACCTCTATGCAAATTGCAACGTACTCTGGAATTGTGCACTGGAACTGTGCAGTGTGCTGGGTGCGGGTGCCCACACATACTACATTGTACATAGTACATAATATGACTTATAGCAGGACACAGAGATTATAAAGTTATTGATTTTGTGATTAGTAATAACAGTTAATAGGTAGGTAATTATTAATATTTTGTATTTAATAAAACAACTATTATTATACACCTATATAATATTTAATAGTAATTAGACTGCATTAAATATTAATATTCACACAAAATAGGTTAAATGTAATCAAATAAATGTATATTATAATAGGTACATAATATATAAATATATTTATGTATGAACCAACTTTTATTTGAAAAAAAACCCGGGATTTGAAAAATAATATGACAACTTAATGGTACACCACAAATTCCGCTAAAAGCGCTAGTAATCTAGAGGTTTTTGATAAGAACATATAACGCCGTTTTCTTCTGCAACACGCTATATGCCGTCGCGCAACCATTCATATCTATAGCCGTGGTTCTAACCCATTAAATGTGAATGGCAACAAAGGTAATTGATTTGGCTTGTGTGACGAATACACACAACAGCCTATCAGTTACCGATATACTAGCCTATGTTGCCATTCGAATTTAGTGGTTCAGAACTAACAAGACTAGTTGTGAAAATCCTTACAGCTACTATTGTTCTGTGCAGCTACCGATGTACTATATAGCTGATGACGGCATCCAATGGGTCTTCATTCCACCCGGTGCTCTGCACTTTGGTGGCCTCTCTGGGTCAGCAGTGAAGTCATGTAAACATGATTTATGCCGTGTTATGACCTCATTACACTTTAACTTTGAAGAAATAACTACACTATTAACACAAGTAGAAGCATGGCTGAACTCAAGGTCACCAAGCTCTGACGCCAGGACACTTCCTGACAGGACGCCCTCTCCTAGCAGCACCTGACACTGGTGTTAGTGAAGTTCCGTTCTGTCGATTAAAGAGAAATAATAACAATATAGAAAGCTTTTTAACTGTTTTTAAAGCACTGGAAGAATGGGAAGAATGAGTATTTCGTTAAACTAATGAAAATATCACGTATCTACATTCTACTAATTTTTCAGGAGAGTGAAAAAAACTAAATAAATATTAACAAATATTATACACCTCATATTTTTATCAAGATTAAATTTAAGTTATTATTATTCAACAATATTCTTTATAAAATTGTTTAAATTTGGTTGCTGTTTAAAATGTAGTGTAGTTATGGGATATTTACTAACGTTTTTGTGAGATACGTGTTTTTGAGCCAGTGCTTTAACATGGTTGAAATTTATAAAAATAATATAGTTGTTACCTACTACCTAGTATATTAAATAAATAAGCAATATAATTTATTAATGTTTATACTCTTTTTAAGAATATGGATACATAAAAAAACATTCATACAAATTTTATCTTCATTGCAAGGCAAGATCAAGTGGTTACAGTCGCCCACACAGATCAAAATTGGTGCATTGGCTGTGCTGAAAGAAGACAACACCCACCCACTCTCTTGGCGACTTGTAAGAATTACGGCAGTACATTCAGGACAGAACGGAGAGTTAACAAATTAACAATACATTCAAAATTTTGAAATATGTTGTTCAAATACAACAAAAAGAATCAAACATGTTGATAATATAAATTATAATGAAAGTTACTATAGAAAAAACAAGCGCCAAGTGGCTAATATAAACATTAATATATATAATTGTATGATTTTTAAATACATACAGGAAAATACCCATTTTTGAACATATAATTTTGAAAAATTAAGTAATATGTTAGGTATTGAAAAAGGGCAAAGTGGCTACCATCAGTACCATAACCTGAAGGTCCAAAATACACAAAGGTGAACAAAAAAAAACGACATAATATGTTCGTACATAACAACAAAATTGGAAACAAATTGGTGCAAGATAAGAATTGTCTAGTAAAAAAAATACATAGGAAAGAGACACAAAAAAACTAGGTGATGGAGAGGATGGCGCAGGTATGCGATTGTAAGCTACTAATCACCCTACAACGTTCCCACCTAGTATTTTGTGTCTCCTTCTGATGTATTTTTTTTAAAGAATAATACTTACGGGCCAGAGGTGAGTTAGTGGACACCTTCGACTCGGCAGCAACTTAATCTGCGTACAACGCGTTTAACGCGTTTCCAAGTCGCCGAAAACTGGTTCCGACGGCGTGGAGCGCGTTGCACCGGTGTTACTCCCGGATCCAGCCAGCCGACTAACTCACCAAACATATTGAACACTTCCGCTCCCTTGGTCGGCATGGATTCTTCTTTCACATCCTGCAACGCGTCGCCCAGAGGTCCACCCTCAGAAGTCGCGTTGGCTTCGGCAGGCTGGAACCCTAAAGGCGGCGCGTCTCCACTGGACATCGGATCACCGCAAACAATCAGTAACATTGAATCGACAACTTCTTCTATGACTTGGTCAAAGTTGGTTTCACGAAGGTCATCGTTCTCATCAGGAGTCTCAATCACGGCGATGATTTCTTCCATCACCTCCATTATACTCGAATCGATATAATCTGCCAAAACGTTTTGTACTATACCGTTTATCTCTTCTTCGATATTCAACGTGATTGATTGCAGGTTCATGTTGATCGGAGTCATTTTTATGTTCTCAATTTATCCAAAAATTGATGTGTGTAAAGAAAGAACACAGACTCGTAAATGACTCGGTAGTTTGTTTGACACCGAAGCCTAGACAATCGAAAAGCTTTCAGATGTTTACTACTAGCCAGCGAGTATCTGCGTCCATCGCTCTAATATCGGCCAGCATTATATGGGATTTCGATAGGTTTTAATTTTTCCCAAGACTATCATATTGTTATTATTATATTTTAATATTTTAGCGAGGATTTTAGCCGTTAGATTTTTGTTGTTCTGTACCTGTTTTTAACGCAAAAGTGTTCTTTTTTTGTATATACAACATTTTACTTTTTATAATATAGAACTACGTACATATAGACACATACGTTTTTCTATTATCAATTTTCTTTTCAATTATTTTACGTTTAATACGAAGATGAGCTTGTCAGCATAATAATATTATCATTATAATGTAATTTAGTTAAAGTTTAAAGTTAAACTATATTTCTAGTGTATAATAATGTGTATATTATATTATTGACATGGCCCCACCACACGATGACTAGAAGGGACAAGCAGGTTATATTATTTAGTCACTTCTGAGTAGGCTACACGTCCTGTATGGCCAAGGAGATCACACAAAACCGCCATCACTGTCAAGCACATATCATATTATATTCATAATATTCCATACCTAACTATATATATCTAGGTATCAAAATAAGAGCTATTTGTAAAGTTCAATATATAAGTACTAAAAAAATGTGTGTTACCTATATCCTATTTGAGTACAAGCTTCGTACGTTTTTTAATAGGTTATAAACATTAACTTTTCGGGTGGTGTTAGCAAAAATAATTTTTAGTACCTATTTTAGGAAAAACTATTATAATTATTGCTTGTTCTTTTGAACTAGATATAATCTATCTTTATCCGCTAGAATTTAAAACAGTTAAGTTATTTCCTTGTGATATATTTTATTATTTACAATAATTCACCATTGTACAGCTAATGGCCTCAATTGCCGAAGTTTAAATAAAATAAAAAAATTCACCTGTGGGTTTTACTTTTCCCGATTATTTTTTCTTTTTCATATTATCCTGTTCTGTTGTGTGGCTAGTAATAAATTAGTACTTAAAGTATTGTTACGAACACTCAAAACAATACAAAAATACCATAATGAATTGCACCTATAGATCTAAGACATGTAATGTAGGTAAATGGTAAAATCCATATATTATATAAGTACAATCAGTGGCGTGACAAACTCGACATTTTGTGAAATGACGTTAGAGCACGCCACTAGTTACAACATTGTATCTTTACTTTCTGTGAACGGGTGGTATATTTTGAGATTTTCATATGGATACTGAACTTCCCTTGATCCGGCTGAATATCTATGTTAAATTTCAAGCGAATCGGAAGAGTAGTTTTAAAGATTACGAGTGTGGAAAAAAGCGTCGTTCATTTTTATTTATATAGATGGATATTCTGTGTTCATACTAAATGATGACCAGGTGGCGACCAGTTTTCGTTCTGCTACGGTCAGACGATGTCCCCACTACGGCGGCATGTCGGGCGCTGCCACGGAACAAAGCCACGCCCATGCGTACAACTCGGCCGCCTGGTCATCATTACTGATCATATCTACTGATCTAGATAATAATCTAATCTAATCTAATATTTCTGAACAAGCAAACTGATAGACTTATCCTCGGATTCAGTATCAAAATCTAAATTAGCATCCTCATCTTCACCAGAATTTTGGAGAGCTGTAAAGAAACAGTTTCCGCTTTGATTCCATTTGCTTCTTCATACTTATGTGAAATGGTTTTTTCGGCCTTAGCAATTATTAAAACTAAGTATAGAGCAAGACTGAATGCCGAAAAGGAAATGAGAATCACGCTTTCAAAATTTACTCCATAATTCGATAATATTATGCAACAAAAACAAGCACAGCCATTCCATTAAATATTAAAATTATTATAATTGTTTTCATTTTTTAATTTTAAAAAATAAATCTCAAAAACAAATGCATGGGAACCGTATATTTGGGGTTTCATCGATTCCGCCAGACCTTTTTATACTTGGGTATAAGGCTTATCGATTCCGCCAGCATCGATTCCACCAGTGCAGGTAGTCTAAAAACGACCTATCGATTCCGCCAGGGAAAAAATAAATTGTCATATATTTATTTATATTAAAATTCAATATTGACTTATTTTGTAGATACCTATATTATTATTATTATACAATTTTATTTATTTAACTATATTGTATTATTTTATGTATATATTAATTCACATTGCATTAGTTTGGCATCCATCATACTATAAAAATATCATTATATAACTTAAAACTATATTTGACTAAATTAATTGTATTATTATATATATTGTATTTTATTAATTATTATACTGATTATTAATTTTATTTTTAATATTTAAATTAGTTATTGAATTATTTTTTAGATATATTAGTATTATTATAACAGAAACAGGTTGACAGCAGCAGTTTCCAGTTCTAGGTAGAAATTGGTAGGTGGCGAAATCGATAGGTTGTTTTTAGACTACCCGAACTGGCGGAATCGATGCTACATTGGCGGAATCGATAGGTCCCCGTATATTTTATTCCAAAATCAAAAGGAGCTGTGGACCCAAAAAGGTTGATAAACACTGGACTATGTAGTTTTCCCCGTGCGGATGTTCACTTTAGACGTAGAGGGGGGACTTGCCGCCCGGACAAAAACTGGTTTTGTAGCGTTTTATCTATGAGCTAAAAAAATAATAAAAAATCATGAAATTAATAAAAATAAAATGTTGAAAGGTCATCATTTTTAGAAAAATCAACTCTACAAAATGGATATCTTCAACTGTCTCAAAAATAAAAAATTGTTATCTTGACAAAAAAAAAAAATAATGTAATTAAATAAAATAATTAAATATAAATATAGTCCTTGTCTCTGTGAGTCTAATAAGAAAAAACAGATTCATGATATATTTATTAATATTTATTTTCTAACTAAAAGTGAATCAATAATATTTTTTTAACCCTCGGTATGGGGGAGAACAGTTTTCACTATACTCACCTCAATCAATAATGTATAGCTGTTATTCGACATTCAACAAAAAAAATTATATTTTGTTCTAAGTAAATGTGTGTATTATAATTGTTGTATTAGGGGTTGTGGAAAATAATGCGAAACAAAACATTGATAAAGCTCGACCGAGGCAGTGAGAATCGTATGCTAAACGTCACTCTAAGGCTGATTCAATGTTTCATCCAATTGATAAGGTACTATTAAAAAACCTAAGAAAGAATGACAGAGAAAGAGATTGGTCAGTTATGCCATGAATTGGACTATTTATTATTGAAAGAATCTCTGAAAAAAATACGGGCACTCTCAGGAGAGGAGATAGGATCCTCAAAAATAAACAGCATTTAAAAAACATTAAAATTTTTATGAACCCTCACAAAGAGATGAGTTCATAAGGTGTGATCCAGAAAATCAATTATAATTTCATCTAAACAAGACGCACCTCACAATTTAACAATAATTAACAATATCATATCGCCCTGTTAGCAAATATTGGATGCTGAACCAATGTAAGACATTCAAAATTGATTCGTCAAGCATAAAAACATGGTTCCAAAACAAGCCAAATCATTAACCATGCCAAAAAAAAATAATGGAGGCTTCTGGCGATGGAAATTGTTGGTATAGGTGTAGTGTGTACCTATATCGGTATGGATAAATGGATCCGAAGAATACTATGAACTCGTTCGACAAAATCTGTATCAGGTAATATATACATAACATCTAATAAAAAAATATTTTAAGTAAAATATATAGTTGTATATACGTAAATTCAATAATATTGGTTTTTACAGCTTGTTAAAACAGATAGTCGAGTGGCGACATATATTAGAGATATGGGTGTGAATTTGGATATAAATAACCCAATAAATGTAGTCGGGACATGAGCTACCGATGTAGAGATTCTTGTAACAGCATTAATGTATATACGTTTATTCTGATTACCATAAATCATGGCAGTTATTTGGTAAGAATGGTACCTAAAAAGAAAGAGTCGAAGCAAACGAGAATTGCTTATGCATGTGCCACGTAAATAGAAATCATAACACAGTTGTAGCAGATGTGAATCTAGAACATAATATAAAATAAGTATTTAATAATTTAAATGAAAAAAAAAGTACAAAATAATTATATCATAAAAGTTGCGATCCATAGTGAAACCTATAAGTTCCTTGGTTGGTACCTATATACTGCATTTTATTTTATCATTTACTTATCATTACGATAACTATTACAAAAATATCCTAGTACTTGTCGAAATCAGGAGTTGGCGTTTTATTATTCCGGCGTTTGTCCGCCAAAACGCAAGCCGACCGGCGTTTTCTGACGCGGATTAAATTATTTCCTTTTTTTTATAATTACTTCCGTCGTATATAGCTAGGTATGCTTCAATAAGAAACAACAAAGTTTTGAATTGTACGAAAAACGCCGTGTATAGCCCCAGTCTAAGAGGGCGCCTACCCCCAATGTGTTGTCTCATCCGTCTTACAAACGAGTAACATACCAAATTTACGCTCAACAGTTCGCGTTTTATACCGTCAGCTTAAGATTTAGAGTGAATCGACCTATTGTGAAACTCGATGGTAAGAACTTTTTATCTGTGTTTTGTTGGAAGTATTTTCACAATAATTCAGTGTGTATGTGAGTTATATGAGCATTTTTAATTTACATCTATTATACACGCATACGTCACTTAAAAACTAAATTATAGTAAAAAAAAACGTACAACAACACGCAGATAATGTTCTTGCCGTCAAGTTTCATAATCGGTCGGTTCACTCTAGTTTTTGTGCAAACGGCATAAAACTTGAACAGCTGAGCATAAATTTGGTGTGTTACGCCGTTACGCGTTTGTAAGACGGAGACCAACACATGCGGGTGTGGCGTCCTCCAAACACATTTCCCACTGCATAGTATGATATTTTATTCCCAATTAGCAAATTTTCACTGACAAATACCATTTCTGCAATAACACACAGCCTGCAGTGATATGTTCAACAATACACCTAAGAGCAATGTGTTTCTATCCACTGCAGAAACTGTATAGCTAAAATAACCAGTTACGTGTATAATTTTTATCTTACCTATACATAGTCATTGTGCTTTAGTTATTTTATTCAACAACTTATTATTTTTATACCCTATGCAAGGAATATTTCTTCACTATATAGTCACGACGAGTCAGCAGTGTTGGGACTATCTAGATAAAAAAAACAATTTATCTTTATCTCATCTAGATAAATATAAATAAACTGTTGACAACTATCTTAAGAAATGATCTTAGATAAACGATTTACTTATCTAGATATTTAAACAAATTATTCGAGTACATACTTTTTGGTTTTTAATTAAAATTGTATTTTTTAAATTTTTATTCATTATTATTTAATATTTTCTATGGGAATTGTTTTCATTTTCATCAGATCTATCTGCTCTATTAAAAGGACACTGAAGACTCAATTCTGTAGCCGTGTTGTTAATGCAAACAGTACAGTTTAAACATCTACAGTGAAAAATGATATATTTTCATATTTTACAATTTATCTCGTTTTTATCTAGATAAAATGGTTGTTTAATTATCTTTATCTAGATAACAATTTAATTAACTATTCCCAACACTGCTACAGGTCGATTATCTACTATAGAACTCGGCACGAAAAAATTGCCTTAGCACAACTCCTTAAAAACGACACCTTTGCGGGGGCCTAGCTTATTAAGAGTAAATATTGTTTTGATTGACGATTCATTTTGTTTTTCGTTGACTTTAGTATTGTTTATTATTTATTCTGAACTGTATGCTTCTCAATGGCCGTGTTGTTAAACTGATGAGCGACATCGTCGAATCTAATATATATATATGGTCGTAGATATATATACGGATCAAGGATAATATTGCAATACATCTTGCGGCCAGGTATATACAATAACCGCAGTATAGGTATATGGTAATATGCACATCATGGTCGCGGGTCTTCTCAGAGTTCACGGGAACCGGGTCTGCTCTCCACTTATGTGGACCTCGTGTCTGCCCACGAATTACTGCTGCGCCACGACAAAAGTAATGTAATAACATTATGTTGTGTGCTTGTTGTGTGACTTGAAATCGATTACCCTCGAGGATAATGCACGCACGTGCGACCCGGAGGCTGTCGTTGCGACGGAACTCGTGATCTGTCGAGTGTCGGGGATGTATGACGACCATAACGGATGACGATAATAATAATATAATGTTCTATAATAGTATAATATACGTATCAAGGCCGACTATACGGTTAACTCTACATGACTTATGCTCCACACGAGTGTCGGACCTGTATATACTATATAGGAATATTATGTTAACATAATATTACGCCATGAAATTGTCTGGAGATGGATTTGACAATTCTACGCTGAAATCACGTTTAAATAACATCATGTCATGCGTTTATGGGACACGACAGATAATAGGTACACACGTGACACGTATACATTATACGGTAGCTCAAGTATCTCATCTACGCATACGACTCGGAGTATATTATTTAATCATTATATAGTTTTCGGATCGACACATTGTCGAACGAATTATTGTCGTACTTACACACAAGCGTGTATATCGTGTTGAATTTTTAAATTTTTGTTCCCGCAGTGTTTTATATGGTAAATGTATTCAGAATTTGAACTGCACCGCGACAAACGGCTGGTACCGAATTGGTTCCCGAGCTCCAACCCCACATGCCGAATTGGTTCCCGTTTGAAAAAGGTATTTTATTAAGGTAAGCCGAATTGGTTCCCGTTTAAAAAAAAATGATATAAAATATACAATTTTAAATCGTTGATTTGGAAGTCAACTATAGTCATCACTAGGCGTAGGTACAAAATACAAATAATAAAATATAGTAAATACAATTATTTAAAATCGTTAATTTACAAATTTGAAGCAAACTTTCTTTAAGTATTCAATTCGCGAAAGCTTCTCATTAGTGTACTCTGCAGTCATACAATTTTCTGAGAATTTGTTATTTTTTTCTTGTTTGCTTGTAAGTTTTCTAGTATTGTTATTTCGAAATTTAATATAATTTAATGTCTGAATACTGTTTAAAGTATCCATAAAATAAAATATTTTAGGATGGGCACATGTAAACTCTTTATTCTGTTATTCAGCTTTGAATGGAACGATTCGCAACAATATGTTATCAATATTTTTGTCAAATCTAGTACAAATTTTCGGTGAAAAGTTACTGTCTGTCATTATGTATGTATTATGAACGTGGTCAAAGAACTGATCCAATTTTGGGGAGCAAAGTTTTATGGCCATCAAATCATTACAAAAACAGTCTTCGAATGATAATAAGGGCAGTCCAAAAAATAGTTTCACAAGTTGAGACTGTACAGTGCTCACTGCTCACCAAAATTATTGTCATTCGTAAATAGGATATAAACGACATACCATATAGCGATAAAAGTACATATATCTCTTATCGTTATCTTAATTGATTGGGATATCACCGATAATTTTCTAAACTTCCAATATATAAATATATTTCCATCTTATTGACTTATTGTATATTATACTATAGATTATAGAGTGTAGCCGTGTATGTACGTTTATATTTTATACTGTCTAATTTATATTTTGTACCAATTATTAAAAATTAAAAATTACCAGTATACAAACGGGAGCCAATTCGGCTCAACCCAATAAAATACCTCTTTTTAAACGGGAACCAATTCGGCTCAACTTTATAAAATACCCTTTTCAAACGGGTACCAATTCGGCCAAAAACGGGAACCAATTCGGTTACTCCCCGGCAACCATCTGATGAAGCCCTGGCCGGAAGACCCCACCACCGGTACTACCAGGTGTAGGTACTAGTGATGGGAATAATCGAGAGAAAATAATCGAATGATAACAGTAATTACTAATAAGTAATTACTATTTATTAGTAGTTACTAGTTACTAATAAAATACTAGTAATTCGAGTATTATTTTATTCTACTCATCAGTTAATGCTTAGAAACCATATTAATATCTCTAATATTGTAATATCTTAAAAAAGAAAAAATGCTGTTAAAATCTTAAATCCTGTAACCATACCATAACTGTAACTAATGGCCATGTAACTGCCGAGTTTTTTTCTTGATTAAAAAAAAAAAAAAAAAAATAAGTTTAATAATGAATTCGTATTAACCATGTTTTTAATTTTGTATTAATAAGTTGAATATTGGTTGATTTTTAATCAATAATGTTTAATGTTTTGATTATTTTAATCGAATGAATATATCGACCATGACGAAATAATATTTCGATTATTTTAATCGAGTGAATATCTCGATTATAGTAATACCTACTAGGTACCTACCTATATTACTGTGCACAGCTGGTAATATGTAAACGGTATATAGTGCCTACATAGTACGCATATACAGTGAAACCTGTCTTATCCGAACCCTTGATAAGACGGAATCCTTTTCTGTGCGGAAATGTATTATGGTCCCGGAAGATTTCTATAATTATTAACATAGGATTACACCCTTGATAAAACGGAACCTGTCTAACGTAAAACGGAAGGCTATTTAATGGTCCCATAAATCATATACACCTCATATACACGAAAAAACACATCATAAAATGAACAAAAATATTTTCGATACCCACATTTATTTTGCTACTAAACAATATTATAAAGGTCAGCGATTAATACGCATCGACAGATAAGTACATTTTATCTTGAATCTACACATCAGTGCTCAATGCTCATTATTGTCACCGTATATAGTCGTAGTTTACCCGTCGTTTCGTATCGTTGTATTTGCTTTCATAATGTCTTCAAAGATTTGTTTAAGTTTAGAGACATTTATGATATGTAGCCTATGATATTTTTTTATTATTGGCCGGAAAACGTTACAACCTTAATCGTGCAGAATATTATAACTCTACATTACGGAATTTTCCTTTTTATTCAGTTGCGATGGAAACCTGCCTAAAACGGAAATGTTTATTGGTCCCGTGCGATTCAGCACAAGACAGGTTTTACTGTATAATATTTGTGTGAGCGTGTACAAAATCAGATGTTTGGGATATACGCGAACCTATAACCCAACTGGGTTGTTTCTCGTTGGTTTTAAATGCAATAATATGTAGGTACCTACCTACTTGGGTTGTAAATAATTAATATTTCTAGTATGGGATTTGAGTTATTCAGATTTAACCTATATCATCAAGATTACGTAATAGGTATACGGGCACTGTGTATAAAAAACAAATAAAAATAACTAAAATAAATAACAAACAATATATTATTATGTTTTTATGGTAATAACATGATGTGTAGTGCATTAGTTGTGCAAAAGATATATTATTCAGTTTGTTGCAATTATTTTTTGAGTTACGTTACCTACTCACAATATTCATCGAACAATTGAATAATTGACAGTATACCACTGTTCTAAGTCGGTGTTTTATGTTTGATACTTTGATTAGATACTATTGCGGACCACATACGTATTGACCTGTTGGAGTACACCGTGTCATATAAATGGGGTGTTCGACCTTGAAACCAAAAACGGAATAACGGACGACATGTCATAAATTAATATTATATGTATAGAATCAAGCATAGAATCTTTTATATATTCACTTGGTTATGTATAATGCATTGATACCAGCTGTACCTATATTTATAGAAATCGTCGAGTGTGTAAAAATAACGAATATGACTACCCATGTCTACAATTATATCGTAAAAGGTGTGGCCACTATAACTTTTATAATAATAACTAGGTTTATTGATTATGTATATGAATTATTTGTCACATTTCCGTATTGATTAGGGTTTTTGTCAATCAATCAAAAAAGTCGTGTTGCAAACTGTAATATTATTTAATATGGACACAGTTGGCGTATGCAAGTGTAGGGTTCTAGGATTCTAACCCTCCGTGTGAAATGTCTTCTTTCGACAAAAAAATCTTATTTATCGCCACAACAATACACAGGGTAGATTAATTGTTAGTCATTTTTAACATACAAACATATAAAAACTGTACATCGTAATTGTAATGGCAATCACATCCACATCATTAAAAAATTACACGAACATTGTTTAGTCTGTGAATACCATTCCTAGGTAAACCGAACTAACCGAACTAAAATACTACGTACATCGTATGCACGGCTGCATCCGAATTGCATGCCAAAAAAAAAATGTCCAAATTATTATTATACTGTAACGTAATTTTTCATTGTAATATTAACCTTTAAAAAAATGCTATTATACTATTTTATTATTTAAAAAAAATGTTTCTATATTGACATATTTTATTATTATGAATTATTATTATATATTATTTTGTTTATTTAAATTGTAATATTGTGTGCCCAAAATGTCAAAAAAAACTACCAAATTTAAAAATAATATTATTTAAAATACACTCACTTGCAGATTACCCTAAACTGCAATAGTTTTATTTAACTAATGGCCTTTGTTGTCGATGAAAAAAAAATAGTTTTATTTTATGATTCTTATTCACAGTGTCACCTTCTACAATATATTTTATATGTTTTATTGTAATGTAACAAAATCCCGATCCTCCAGTTGAAAAGTAAGTTATTTATTTGGATATATCCCTCTAAGACAGCGTTTCTTAAACTTTTTTATCCGTGGAACCCTTTTTTATGTGCACTTTCAACGTGGACCCCCAACTTTTTTTAGCTTTTTTTTATTGAGCTCTTAACAATAAATTATTACAGCTCGACAATTAGAACCACTGCATTGTTTCAATATTTTCAATGCGTCATTTTATGTAAGGAATATTTGCAATAAAAGTTATAATTATGTGTCAAAATTTAAAATTTTGAATAAAAAACCACAAGTTTCGGGGAACCCTGAAGTGACCTCCGCGGAACCCTGGGGTTCAACGGAACACAGTTTAAGAAACGCTGCTTTAAGAGATGGCATGCAATTCGGACAAACCCCTTCAAGAGACGGCATGCAATTCGGACAACCCGATTTATATTTATTTTTTTGGCATGCAATTCGGATGCACCGGTATGCACTACTGCAGTGATTTCTAACCAATGGGCCGCGGCCCACATGTGGATCTCCAGCAGCGCGGTACTGGGCCGTGAACCATATAAATCTTTAATAATATTTAATGTTATATATGTATTTAAAATAATATTATATATATTTTTAGTATATACCTTGTAGTATTTCTGGTTATAATAATATTTATCAATAGTATCTACACCCTATAGTGTCAAATAAGTGCGTATTATTAACGTTAGATATAGGAATAAACTGAATGTTGAAAGCGATTTAATTCTAAAACCATGACAGTTTTCATCCCAATATTGACTCTCTCGCGAAGGACTAGGTGATGTCAAAAATCACATTGAATTGTTGAACTTGTGATTAAGTTTGATAAACAATTGATTTTTCAATTCTTTTTAGTTCTATAACAACTGACGTTTGTACACACACACACACACACACACACACACATATATATATATATATATTTATATATTTATGCATTCGTATACGGGTGAGCTATTTGTGGGCCTCAATAAGATTTTTTTACAAAATCGGTGGTCCGCACAGCTAAAAACGTTGGGAACCGCTGAGCTACTGTGCAGCTGCTAATATATAGAGGTATTGGGTAGGCACCTAAGTAAAATCAATATTACGAACACCAAGTTTGGCGAGTAAAAATATAATGGAATTTATTAAGGATCGATCTCGTTTAACAACAATTCTTTAATAACAGGTAGTTATATAATGAACAATATAATACAGTCGTAGGTAATAATTATTATAATATAGTCATCATTGGACGATAAGATTAACGTTGTACGGACTCGATCAGTACGATCTGTACGGGTAATAGGAAGGTCGCTGCTTGTAGGCGGATTTGTGCAACGGGGCGTCCGGGTAAGCCGGGTAAGCGGGCTCGGCGGCGGCCGTCGGGTAAGCGGCGTCGGCGGCGTGCTGGTAGACGGCGGCCGGTGCCGGACGGTAAGCGGCGGACAAGGATGGCTTGTAGGCTGGTTTATAGGCCGGTCGGTAAGCGGCGGCGGCGGTGGCGGCGGCGGCAGGTCGGTAAGCAGGGGCGGCGGCCACCGGTCGGTAAGCGGGGGCGTCGGCGGACGGGTGGCCCTCCTTGGACACGACCGCGTTGAAGCCGTTCTCCTCGTCGGCCGTGTAGTCGACCACGCGCCTGGTGCCGTCCGGTTCGACGACCGTGTACTGTCCTCTGACGTTGTCGCCGTCCCTCACTTCGGTCTGCGTCTTGTAGTCGCCCGTGTACGCGTCGGACACGTCGTACGCGAAGTTGTATTTGGGCGGGGCGGAGGGGTGCTCGTCGTCGGCGGCGGCCGCGCGCCCGTAGTAGCCGTTGTGCCGGTGGTCGGGCTGTGGCCGAGCGGCCGCTCCGTAACCGTACACTGACAAGGGACTGCCCGACGTCGTCTGCAGCAGTGATGACGCGGCGATGACGACCACGACCTGCAGCGACCGCATCTGCTAAAAAAAGGAGCAAAGCGATGAGGGTTTTTGTTTCGGACTCAATTTTTCAATACACGAAATCGAGTTTACTGTACCGTTAATTAATTTTAATATATTTACCAACTCCTTTTCAACGCTCAGAAAATAAAAATGCGTCGTGTATTTATATTATACATTGTATGAATTTAACTGGGTCATCAGTTTTTTACAGAGTCTAACATTAATTTATTCAATTGAAATTAAATGATAATATTATAATGTTTACGCCAAATGAAATAACTTAACCTACACTGGTACATATTATGGGCCTATATATATATAAGTATTGAAAGAACTACTCTTCCCATTTTTTTATGAGAACATTGAGGGTCGGATATAATATTATGATATTTTATTTCTTCAGCTATCGTAGTGGAATCTGGAAATACACAACCATTTAAATGTCACTATAGTGCTGGGAGTATTATGCAATATTAGTATATTACTAAATAATATTATATTATATTACAGTAATGCGTTTCACACCGATTAGTGTAACTAGTGTAAGTTGTACTTGATTGCGAAAAACAAAAGTGACACCCTGATACGCGCACAAAACGTATGATTTTTTCAGGAGAGCGATTTTAACATTTAAAATTATCAGGTTTTTTATTTATAAATTGTTCATTTTTGTAGATACAAATGTGTATGAATGCTTCAAATTCTATCGAAAGTGTTATATTTATTCTACATGGATATAATATACATGTTTTTTATTAAAATACTTTCATTAGTTCTATGAGAACTCGAAACTCTAAATTTGGAGATGTGTCAAACTATTCTTATAATCTTATCTATTAAGGCTAATTATAATAATAATATGTATAGTGTATTAATTGGGTGTAAACAAATTTGGAAAAAACTGTAAGCTAACGTTTCTGGCCCTATAGGGGATATTATATAGTATTTTAGCTGGTTCATTGTTGTATTTTATAAAGAAAATCGAATGTGGCGAGCTTTTACTGACAGGTTAGGTTAACTCGTCTGGTATATATTCATGTCGAAAAAAAAAATTTTTTTATTAAAATGTATACATTATTTTACATAGAGAGGTATTATTGAAAAAGGTTTAATATCAAAAGGTAAAATAATGAGTTTTGAGTGATCATTATAGTATATAATAATGTTAGCTATTGAAAGTTATAAACAACACATTTTTTCCGATGTGATGTTGCGACATAAACGAGTTCTTTAGAGAGATGTGTTTGGACCACTGAAGTCTGAAACTAACACCTAGTATACCTAACCTAACCTATAGTTTTGGAACTAAGAATTCCGAATTAGGTATTCTGATAAAATACGTGCAGCTTAATATTATAAACATATTTATAGCAAAATAGGTATGTTATTATTGCTCGGCTACCCGAAAACCTGCACGACATGTAATCAGCAATTACTTCTCATACGTTCAACGATAAATAAATATTATATAATATAACACTATACATACCAACTATTACCTACCCGCTACTTTGACATGCACATCGCAGAAAACTATAAAAAAAAACTAAGTTTAAAAAAGTAGATATTTTCGGCAAACGTGCGAACACATATTTTTTTGATGTATCTATGAGGGCCCTATGTATCTTCATATATTTTAATAATAATATTGGAACAAACGATAAATTCCGGCGAGGTCTGTACATGATATATAGATTTCAACCGTATCGTAGACTTACCGCGTAGAGTGACATTGCAGCTGTATAGTATATCGTCGTTCCTTCTGCACGACAATATTTAGCTTTATACGCGCAGAACTGACTGTGCGATCCGACTGCTCTCGAGAGTGCACTATATAGGTTTGGACGGAAAATCGAAGGGATTGCACTGTAGCAATGTGTAGAGCAATAACGGCTTTATATAGGAAAACGGTAATATTAATTGCGATTCGTATAATACAGACGAGCGTGCGCGAGTCGAAACACTGAAAGCCTACGATCACCCGACGCGTATTTATACTTGAAAAATAACACGACATACGGGAGACCTGTACCCGATACTGCATGCGGCTATCGTACGAGACGGAGGAAAGAAAGGTAGAGAAAAACGAAGGACTAGGTATAGACGGCTACTCGCGTGGCCTCGGGCTTTATCCCGGCCCCGAGATGATATACTTGTGTGTGTGTGTGTGTGTGTGTGTGTGTGTGTGTGTGTGTGGTGAATGATAATAATTGGATTCCTCGGTGCCCACGGTTCGCGTAGACGGCCGCGCTTAAGAACGAAACCCGGAGTCAAACGTCGCCGAGTGCGCGTGAGAACGGCCCTCGTTATTATTGCTAGGTAGATAATGATAACGTTATATATATACGTATATTATGATGATATGGGATAACACAAGATCGTAATATCGATCGTCGTCGGTTTCGCACGAGCCCGCTGTACCTGGGTCGATGCACTTTTCGGCTTCAAGTGTAATATTACCGACACACGACTACCTCTTCGCGACGCGTCCTGCAGGGTGATTCTCCGAGCGTACTTCACCCCACGTCCCGCAACCGTTTCGTCGTCGATCGATCAATGTATTCGAGTTCTGATATTTCTATTTGAAAAAAAAACAGGAGTTTGTACAGCCGCGGGAGCGAGGATAGTCTCTGCGAGGATAGTCTCTGCGACGATAGTCTCTGCGACGATTTACAGAATGTGTCGTGGCCTTTAAATGTGTAATTCAAAATTCCAGAAAAATAGAATTCGCGCAAATCCATCGCTGTAAACGAAAATCGGGGAGAGCGCTGAATGCCCTCGGCGAATCACTCTACGTTGATTATAATGAAATAATAACCATAATAATATGCGATGTTCATTGACGCGATGTGCGGCCAGAGATAAGGCACGGCTCAAAACGACTAAACTCTAAAAGTATAAATTTCATGAACACTGTCATAAAATATGCGTTGAATACGTCTCGCAATATCTCAACTCTACACTAGCAATATTCCACGCTGGAACCGGCTTTGTGGAAAACTGCGTTTGATGAAACCCGCCTTAGCTAGGTACTTCTGTAATAGGTACATTTTTATGCTAAATATTTGTATGATATAATAATATTTATTACGATTTTTTATTTTTACGCGCCTGAGGAAATACTCGCACATTACAAATAATGATCTCATACTTCTATTATATAGGTACCTATTATGTTAATGTACATGACATTATTTATTATATATTTATTTAAGGTCCACTTTTATGGTATATTACTATATTAGTTACAGCGGTACAAACTTACATTAAATTATATGTCCACAACAATAAATTAGCATTTAGCCTAGCTATAATGTGGAACGAATTATTTTATCGTTTTATATTGACAATCCATTACATATTTATTATTATTTAAATTGGGCGGAGTGTTTAAAGTTGTTTAAAATTAAATGAATTACATATAATTAAAATGTTATCCGGGAATAAGCGTTATACAATTATACCTTATACGTATATCATATATATTATAATATATTGTAAGAACCGATGGTTGATCAACCGCTTAGACGGTTGAGTCAAGACAATATTCAGTTTTAGAAAACGAAATCGGTCGCAGTGGCTCTTAAACGATTGTGTACCTATTTCCTTCTATATATATTACAGTAGAAACCTGATTAACCGTCCCTCTCTGTTATCCGTCATCGTCGAGAAAAACATCTCAGCTTTTTCACTTACGTAAAATAGTAAATACTGTTGTACCTATGTGCCGGCCAGTTTGGTGCACACAGAAGTTAAATTAAATAAGAAAAATAAATACAGTATCGTATTCGTAGTAGGTAATTGGACAAAGAAGCAAATGAGCTGAGGCAGCACATGGCAAAATTGCATTTAAGCACCGTGGTAGAAGGGCAGTGAGGGTCCTATACAGCGAGGCCGGTATGTTTGATTGTGTCTCTTATTTTTGTGTTTGTTTTCAAAATAATAAAAGTAATTTGAATAATGTGAATCTGTCAATTTTGTGAACCGTTCGAAAGATAAGTATACGACAATACGGTATATTGCCGCTCAAAAAGCTCGAGCCTCGGAGAAACAAAAGAAGATGACGAACTATTTCGTTTAGTATATATATTATGTACGTTTATATTATTTTTTTATGAACACCCGTAAAGTATATACGTTTGTGGTAAATTTTCGGTTAGCCTCATATTCGGTTAACTGTCACAGTCTCGGTCCCGATAGTGACTGTTAATCGAGTTTATACTGCGCATGTTATTTAGTCATTTATGTATAACGCACTATACTTACTTATAATATAATCAAGGAAAATGAAAACTGATAGAATAAATTAAAGAGAGTGAAGGATTTTGAAGGCAATAAGCTCGCCGGAATTGTCGCCAAAATTTGCTGGGGTTTTAATTTTTCTTAGACTTTTTATCCTTACACACAATTATTATTATTATTATATTATATACATGATATGCACATTGGCCCAATTGCACTTTACCGTAGCGATGAGCTTAGATGTACATAATATTATAGCCGTACATCAATCGCTCCAAAATGATCTTTTTACCTGTGAGAAATCTATCGATTGAGCATCGTGTCAAATCCAATGAAAATTTTTACATATTGATTCCGCCTGCCATAAATCAGCTGAATATTTATTAATAATTATTCGTATTAATAACAGCAAAATGTTGAATGCTTACTGCTTACATTGTGGGTACATTAGTAGTATTATAAATAAAAGTGATTAGCAGTTCGCTCATAATAAAATTGCATTGCTGAAATAGAATATTCCATGAACAAATACAAACTGATTCGTATTTAATTATAAGAGGGCTAAACAAAAATAAAACATGCAAAAAAAAAAAAATAATTAAACTAAAAAAAAAATACATAACAAACATTTTTGACAGTTATTTAAATGAATAAATTGATGGATTCACTTAAATAAAACTGCCGTGAAACCACCGTTTTAAAAACATTTTGTAAGAAAACCAATCACTAGGTCTTTGAATTATATCATTTTACTATTTTAACAAATTTTACATTGTGTTCAGTTGCTTTTTTTTACCACGAATCATTATGTATGTAGAATTATTATGTTATATTTTTCGTTGTTTAAATTGTTTTTATTTAAACAAAAACAATTATGATAAGCCTGGGTGTACCGATACTGTTAACTAAAAAAAAAAAAAAAACACTGTATAATATCATACATCGGTTATCGTTTAGTAAACAGTCAGCGGAATTGTTAGGCGAAATCGATTAAACCCCAATCCAAGATACAATACACATCTTGTGCCATATAAACATACAGATATGTACCCAGTGTCCCAGTACTCCCAGTAGTTACTATGTACGAGTAACACGTGAAGAGTAATATATACAGTTATTTTCTATTTTTCTAATTAAGCCAAAAGGAAAAGGACGACCGGAAAACAAGGTTGCTGCGTTCTATATATACCAATATACCTACCTAAGATATATCGGATATGGACGTGTGGTATATGAATTCCAATGAACTTTATACATGTTACGTATATATATCTTCGAAAGTAGGTACAAAGCAGTACAGCACCCAATAAACTAATCTCGTGACTCGTATTATTGAATCGAATGTGAACGCAAATGAAATAACACATGTGTAATGCCTTTCGCAAACTGCAAGACCGTTGAAATGACTTTCGTTGTAAAAGAATAACTATAAAAAAATAATAATAATAAATAACGAGTAAAATTGTTTTCATACGTAACGTAATAATCGGTAGTAGGTAGTAGATTTTTGGTTTTATTTTTTTTTTTATAATTTAGCCCGTCAAAAAATATTTTTAGAAACGAACATTAATATTACGCAACAAAAAAAACCGTAGATAATAACTACACTGCGGCTGCAATTGAAATCGTTATAATTTATCATTTTTTTACAGTGGCACATAAAGTTCCTATTTGTAAACATATATATTATATAGGTTAGTGTTATTATGTATTATTATTTAATAGTTACCATATCAGTTATAATCACATTAACACTATTTTTTCCTAATCGTTTATCAAAAAAATCTTCTTACATGTAGGTAAGAATAGTTTTATATACACCACTAAACCTATAATATCGTTCATCAAGTATTATTATGCGATTAAGTGTCGGAATCACATTATTGTGAAAGACACAGAAAACATGTGACGGTAAAAAGTGTACTGTTCCTGTGAACGGCTCAGAATTATGTAACGACGATCTATAGTCTATGTATATCTAGCTTTATCTAAATAGAGGATCGCAAAAAGTGACAATAAACTGAATAAACGTATTAATGTCCAGGCGTAATCCGGTATGACGTAAGTATAAAAAGTAAAACCAGTCGTATAGCTAACCTGGACCGAGAAAGAGCTCGGAAAACATGAGCGCGGTATAGAGGTATAGAGAAACAAAAACTGAAATAAAAAAATAAACATGGAAGTATGAGTACAGTTATACAAGACTTATCTCGCAAAGATCTTCTTTTTCCCGTTGACACGTGTCTGCGAAAAGAGCCGAAAACGTGACGAAGTTTATAATATTATAATATTACATCGTTATTCGTTACGTCGTTGGGCTTCGACTGTTGAAGAATTGACGTAATAACAACCGAGAAATTAATTATTGTTAATCGAATTGGAAATCGCCACCGTTATAATAATAACTCAGAGATAAGGCTTATTATTTTGAGGATTAAGCAGTGTGAAAACAGTTCGGCTCCCATATAGTGATGCCACATGGAAAATAAAGATAACGCTTTTGAGATTTTTTATTAAACGGTTAACAGCGTTAAACGTGTGTCCAAAAACAGTTTTTGACTCGTATTAGTTGAAATCTCCGAGGAAAGTGTTTCGTTCAAACCCTATTGGCTCACTCATATTATGATAGTTAAATATAAACCGGATATTGAGACGTAGGTAAGTATTTAAGACGATCAGAAACCCTGCATAAATTGCCATCTATTTTGCCCCGGGCCCCCTCAAAAAGTATACCAACATATCCATTCAGCAGTTAAGCACCGCGCGGTACCTGTAGGTATAGGACCTATCATAATTTTGCAAAACGCTTTTTTCCGCCGACGACCGGCGAAAAACCTTCGGCCCAAACATTACTGTTGCTACTGCAGCTGCCGCTGTTGTGCAAAGTTAATTACGGTTATTATTGTTGCTCACGTACAATATTCGGTTTGCCTGGACGTAGGCCAGTAGCTCTAATATCGCCCACGCAGACGTACGGCCGTAGTAGGTCTACATAATAATATAGTAAATTATGTTGCTTAGGTATAGATGTAGGTGTATTGTGTATACCTAGCAGAAATATCTAATACCTGTATAGTAGTATACTAATATTATATATTATGATATATTATTATCCGTAACGAGACGTAATGAGGCGCAACAGGTCGGGAACGTTTCATGAGGTACGCCGCCCTACAAATAACGCGAGCACAATAATAATAATATCATAATGTACCTGCCCGGTGTGTACGACGCCTGTGCGTCTATATTTCACAACTCCGTTCAACTTGACCCCGTGACTTCCACAGAGTCATTTACATCGGCCCCCGAGTGCACAGAGCTCGTGATTCGTTAGCGATATGTTGTGGTTTTTCTGAAATAATTGAGCCGCTAAACGCAATGACCGTCACCGCATTACAATGTAAATACAAAATGATTTCACGCATTGTTGCCTATACACTCCTGCAGTATTATTACCCACTCGAGTTCTTATACACGTCTTCTCAAATCATCGAGTGACAGAATGAAATACGTAGTATTGAAAAAACACTACGCTAACCCGCGTGTGTGGGATGGGGCCTGACTGTCGTATTATTATGTTTTACCCATTCCGACGTCGATAATCATAATTAAATAGGTACTTGATTAATTCCTGCTGAGAGGTTTTCGTCGTTATTGAAATTTACCAAGTAAACATGTAAATATATAAAACGATTTATAGCGTTATAAGGTATCTATAGGCAGGGGCCGAGTGGCCGGTCTGGAAATGGGAATTTTCCAGATGGCCTGGACCATATTATGGCCTGGTGGCCTGGCTATTTTGTCATATTTTTCTTTTAAATTTAATTTAATTTACAAAATATTAGAAAATGCAAAATGCATCAAAAATTTGTTTCTATTAAATTATTGTACTAGTAATAGTATTAGCCTAGTACAACCGTATTCTCGCTTTTGGATATAAAATTTCAAAATATTTGGTACATAAATATAGACATCAAACAAAATCAAGGCAATATATTGATATAGGCTGGTTATTTTCATAATAAAACATGGAAATAGATAATAATATCATCATAAATGTAGTTGGTGAGAAATCTAAGGTAGTATCTAAATTATTACTATAAATGTATAAATCTTTTTTATTATATTGTTTATAGTTTATGTATTTATTTATTACTTACTACCTTATACCTACTATACCTAAACCATTAAGACACAATATATAATTATTAATACAGTGGATGCCGCTATAAGACTCACGGATATAAGGTTCAATCGCTTATATCAGACTCAAAACCGTCTGAAACTGTCAGGACGTATCCAAATAAATTATAAAAAATTCAATTATAAGACTCGAATTTCGTGAAAAAAATGGTAAAAACTAAACATTTTTGGTTAAAAAATATAGGCACCTATACCCATCAATGACTGACAACACATTACGTTTAAACCTATATATTATTGCAACCGTTTAATTTAGAATATTTCTCAAATTATATCTCACACTTTATCGATCTGCATTTACTTAAAAGTTAAAACCTCAAAATATTGACTGAACGCGGGCAGATTAGTGACACGTAGGCAATGAAACAATAGCTGTTTCTATGTAAATAACACAGGTACACGTCTTATGCGCGTCCCAAACGCTTTCATTTAAATTTATTTGGACACGATTTGTATGCCATCGCAAATCCACTTCACAGATTCAAATACCACAATGATATTATCTGCACGTAGTAAACCACACGCGGGTAAATGTCAATGGGTCATTCGATAGATATAGTCATATAGAATTTAGACACGTATAGAATTCAGATCAGGATCGTTAGAGAATAAATATACGCTGGGAAATTTTGTGTGTACACGACATGTTATGTGCAAGTTTGTGCAGGTATAATGCGTATTATGCATTACATAACACGAGGTATAGGTATAATGAGGAGCGCATGAGTCAGGTCTTATAAAATGGTATACCTTCCTATATCTATTAGGTAAATATTAAATCGAGACACCGCGAGTAACATAATATTTCAACTCGATCTGGTATAACATATATGTATAATATATGGGACTATAATATTGTTGGGTATTATAATAAATTATTAATTAGTTGTTCAAAAGCTTAATTATTTGGACAGGTCCGAGAAAGTTCGTTTGAATGATTTTTGATTGTTGTGCCAACTTTGTTGTGCCGGTTTCACGTGGGTTGCCTTCATATTATATAAGACATTTTATCAAAATTTATTAAATATATATTTAATTACTAAAATGGTATGATAGAATATGGACAATAAAACAGTTTTCATTGCCATTAGAACATAATGTGTTACGTATTCACAAGATAATATTATGTTTCGAAAATTTGTTATTTTACGTGTAAACGACAAACCTAACGCTGTTGAGATTTTTAGAAGATTATTATCTAAGACTATTATCAAGAAAATATTAACAACACTTTTGATGGAATATTTATTTCTTTAATTTAGCCTCGATACCCAAACATTGATTAATTAATCATAGTTTACTATTCATGTAAAACAATAATTAGTAATAGTGACTTATTATTACTACGATATTATTATTATTATTGTATGGTATTATTAATAATTATAATACATAATATATTAAAATATACTTTAAACGATAATATGGGATACTAGCCATACTAAAATAGTGATGAACAAATCGTTATTATTGCTCCCGGTATTGTATATAATTTAAGTGTATTTAGCCATATTGTTCGTGTTAATCTTAAGGAGTAGAATAGGCAACTATTATAACAACCTCGGAGGTAAATTATAATATTGCAATGTTATTTTGATAATAAATGGTTCACCAGATTCCATATTCAAAGGGTCCCATATTGTCATTTATAGTAAGTACTTTATTTACCTAATGTACCTATAAAGTATAAATGTACAGAATATTTTACTGTGAATATTATTTGTTATTATAATATAAGGTATAATGTAAAGCATCCACGTCCCACATGTTTAAAAACAATATTTTTCATTATGTAATACTTATAAAGTTATAAATGTTTATTAACTTTTAATATCTGTAATAATTAGTGTAAGACACGCGTTCGACAACTGAAGATTTTATATTTCGAATAATATATGTATATTATTAATTATAATATTATAATATCTTTATAGTTCAGTTCTAAGTGCCATTAATTTAAACCTATTGTGATGTTTCTCAAGTGTTTTCCAAATCAAACGATTACATATTATATACTGTGTACCTACCTATGTATTTTTTTCTAGTTTAGCTTGAATAATACCTATTTATCTACCTCATTCCTCAAACCCGATCCAATAATACCATATAGGTACCGATATAATTTCTTCATGTTATATAATACAATTAATACCGTTATATTTATACATACATAAGTATATAATGTTTGATAACATTATTTATTTTGAATAAGTAGGCACTTAAATAAATGTTGAAGTCGTTAAATTGTTACTCCGTCTAATGAAAGCAGAAAAACCTGACATACCTCTATAAATTAGTGAAATCATTGGAACGTCAGAGTTTATTAAAACTCAATATTTTATTATAATGACACACAACAACAGTTTTGACGTATCTGGATGCAATAGTTTATTTTGAAATAATTATTCAAAATCAGCAGTTTAAATAATGTTATAGAAATAAATAATATAAGTCATAAGATTAAGTATGACATATTCCTAATGGCTAATACAATGTACAACAATAACTACATTTATAAAATATACATTTTTGGCATGTGAAGAATATTTAAACATTTTAAAAAAATATTTGTTTAAATATTAATGTTAAGAGGTTAAATTAAAGTGTATATTGAAAACGTTTAAATTATAATTTCTAATTTTCTACGGTGGTGATAAAATTGCAATGTTTTATGAGAAGTTTCTATTTACCCATAACATACCCGTAGAAAACACGAATTTTATTTATTGTTTCAATACTTAAATTATAACAAACAAAAGATTAAATAATGAATTTTTTTTATAAATTTGAAAGTTGGATATTAGAATGAAAACAAAATATACAATTGACGTCGAGCCAAATCGATATAGGTTATATATATATATATATCATTCAAATAGACGAAAAGGTATTAGGTTATTGGAGTACTGCTATCTTTCTGACATAGTTTTTTTTATGGATAACACTAACGAAAATTGATAATGATTGTTTTTTTTTTGCAGTCAATAACTTTTATTTGTCTTTATTGTTTATGGTAAATGTACGTATATGCGTACTAAAGTACTTATCCCTTTCGATCGTTTGTAATCGGTATAAAAAAAATAATATCATAACAGTGATCGAAATAGGTTGTGCATCATCTATAATTTATTTAACTTAGGAAGTTAAAAGTATTGACGCGTGAAAATAATGAAAATATTTACTGTATTATACAAATGTTGAAAATTTATCGATTAAGGTAGTCGCCATTAACTTGATCCTTTATAAATGTGAGTATTTTAATTTATAATAAATGATAATATATATAAGCAGTGGTGGATGTCCTTAAAATGATATGTGTTTCTGTGGATATTTCTGAGGACTCACCTGCCTACAAAGAATAGCGTTATACAGCCTAAGCATATTTAGTTGAAAATACAAAAAAAAATGGCTAAAAAATATAAAAATATACACCATCAATATTCAATCAGAAATTCATATTTATATTTTCAATTTTATTTTATTAATTTAAGATTATGTTATAATTTGTGTAAAATTGTTAAAAACGTGTGTACTTAGTAGAAACACTTAATAGTTGAAAAAATGTTTGATCTCTTATTTCAATGGAGGTTTCTTGGAGCAAACTAAATCAATCATTGGCATTCTGGAGGTCAAAAGTCAAAAATTTCCTATTTTTTTAAAAAATAATCGGCTAAAGCATTAAAACAATACGGAAACAACTGAAATTTCTAGACTAAAACTAGTTTAAAACTCAAAACTGAATATTAATCAGCGGGGACTAAAATGTTCAACTAAAATGTATTCACATATAAAATAACTAGATATGAATTAATTTAAAAAATATTTTAGCTTTTTTTTACTATTTACATCTTGTGTTTTAAATTTTCGACTATTTTTGTTTCATGTGATTAATAATTATTTATTATAAATAAAATAACTCATTAGTAATTAAAGTGCAACACCTTTTTTTAAAAAATTATGTTACACTATGTATGTAGTGAGCCATTGTATAATAATGACTATTAATCACCCATAATCCAATTACCCGCTCACCTACCAAAATATGTTCTATATGTGTGCTGAATTAACATCGAATAGCCGCCACTATCTAAGTGAAACATAAGACCGAAAAAAAAACATTTTAAATTTTACGGCATCGTTAGGTTACATTTTGGCAAAAAAATTATCTCGAAAAGGTTAATTACAACTAATATAGCGACATAAAATAGTTTTAATGTGATGTTTCTATTTCTTCGAATACGGATTTGATTTCAGATGAATTTATTTAATGCAAAATGGTATGCAGTTTGTTACACGAGTATAATATACTTACTGTAAATAGCTACGAAAAATTAAATTGGTTAATTAATCAGCCGTGTGTGAATATGTGTTACCTAACCGGTTGACCAGCAAATTGCGATGGAATTCATAAAGAAAAAAGTCATAAAGTACAGTTTGCTTACCAAACATGTGCTCCATCCCTCTTAAACATTTTTTATTGACTAATGACAATTGCCAATGAGATGAAGGTGAGTTTTACTGCTTCAATACTATTCTGAATGATAACCATGTTTGTATTTGTGAATGAAAAAACATCAATACTATTACTAACAATAGGTATTCTAAATTCTAAATTTTAATCTACACTAACCGTTGAATTTAAAATAAATATAATCATTTCTGAAGCTATAATAACATGTAGTAATGACAAAGTTTAGGGTACTCTTCAACGTACCTACCTATACTAAAAATACATTCTTATTATTCGGTGCTTATACATAAGTACGGTATGCTCATATGGACAAAAACGCCGAAAACAATAATTGTTCCGTCCAATTAAAACAAGTGGGTATAGGTAGGTACCCGCCTGTCTGCTGATGGCCAACATCAATATTTTGCTGTTAATTACACGCTGATTGTTTTGTTTGTTTGTTTTGTATACATAGAGAGAAAAACGAGTGTTAACCTCTATATATACCTAATTAATATTATAATATTGTTTTATAATACGTCGTTGGAAGTTGCGAAAAAAAACAAATCACTGCGGTCAGTCTCGCCGGTAAATACCATCACCTAATACCTAGCAGCGAGGGGGGCAAAGCTCGCCGTATTATTGATTCGTTTTTTTTTTCGAGTTTTTTGGACTTCCAACTCGCGAAATCGTCCGAAAATCCAGTCGTCAACGCGGACGTCAAACGGCACCATCGTCGTCATCTGCAGGTCTGTAGAAATACTTCCAATTTCCATTTAATTCCGCGACTGCAGAGCACGCTACGGGAATAATCGCCACCGTCGTCAGTATATGAATTTTGGATGACGTCCGATGATTCGCACCAAGTAGGCGGACCTTTGCAACGGTGCAGTTGCGATTATCCGCAGCCGCCGGACGCCGACCTCATAACGGTGGCGGTCGCCGTGGATACCGCGGCAGAGGTGGAGGCGCAAAGGAAACGGCAGCAAAGGCAGCGGAGGCGTGACGCGGAAGGTGAGGCGACTGACGGGGCGTCCGACGAGTCCTTTTGGAAACGGTCCACGGCATTTGTGACGGATTGCGCGGCGCGCGTCAGACGTGGCGCCGCCCGTCTGTGTCCGGACTGTTGAATACCAAGTCCGGATTAAGGGGGGGGGGCAAAGGGGGCCGTGGCACCCGGGCCTTGGTGGTTGGAGCTCGTTTAGGGGCCACACATTTTTGTCTGTTAATTTTTTCGTTATAGGCTATACATGCCATAAATCACCTAAAAAAATCGATGATATATTTTCTGACGACATTATTTTCAATTACATAATAATAATATTATAATATTATACGCATATTATAATATGTCAAATAAACCTCTTATAATAATTCACTATTAAAGTCCATCAATTCGATTGATGTCGCCCATCAATCGAACGGGCAAAAGATGTTTTTGTACACCAGTACACTGCAACAACACAACACGTTGCAACAAATTTGTCGTCTTCTGTTATCGTTGTTCATTTTGAATGGTTTGATGAGTTAATTTTTATATTTTTCATTCTTTTTTAATATTTTAAAAATGAAAGGGCACTTTGAAAGTGGTTCTCCAAAAAGAAAAACAAAAACAACAGATTGAAGTAAATAAGCGCCTGTAGACTGTAGAAGATTAACGAGTACAGGGGCCTCATTTAAAATGTCGGCCCCGGGGCCTCAAAATGTCTTAACCCGGGCTGGGACGAATAATAATTTTTCTTGCATGGCACGATGTGGAGAAGATGTTAAGGTGATATCACTTGTCAAAATTTGACAGAACGGATGCCAAAAATATGTAAGTACGGCGGACCAGGAGTTCCGAAATCTCTCAACCGAGTACGCCACCATTGGCCCGGGACATATTTTATTTCCAGTTTTAATGCGTAAATAATCCGCAATTAAATATTTAAAAATGTATTCAAATGTAAATATAATGTTCACAGTAAGAATATAAAATAGGTGAAATACAATATTATTTCATTATATGTTGCACAATGTTGTATTTTATCGGTATATTTTATAGAGATAAACCAATCGATAAGCTTGTATTATAAATTATAATTTATTATATTGAACATGACGTATTCGTATTATTATATTATATTACGTTATTACACTTTAAAAAGGTTTGAACATTAATTGAAAAATAAATATAATTTTCAACTTTTAGTTTATTTATTTGCCAATAAGTTATTGATATATCTGAACTCCTCCTAAATGGCCGGACCGGTTTGAATGCATTTTTTTGTATGCGTTTGGGTGACGTCCTGCATGGTTTAGATTCACAATTATTGGACCCGATGGGTCCGACCCGGGGAGTTGCTCGAACAGGAATTTTAAGTTTTACGGAGAAAATATTCGTTTATATACGGTTGATATTGGTTACAGGACAATTAATATAAATATATTTAGTAGAAATTGGTATTGTTTTTTTGTTTATTCGCGGTAGTCCATCGGGCAGATCAAGTATATAAACATGCATACAATTGCATTTTCGCACATTGCCCACCAAGGTGGCCGAGTTGCACTTATGGCCGCTCATCGGCGTGTCCGCAGTCAAAATCAAAATAAAACATATTATTTATATAAAGTACTCATCAAGCGGGATACATGGGCAATCCACAGCAGCAGGTAGCCATAATATACTGCTCGCATTATCACCACCGAGTCTCATATGGAGTTTGCATTTCTAACGGGCAACAAAGTGCACGCGGGATCGGCTAGTTTTACCATACAATTATAACTAGCTATTAAAAATTCTCATAAAAATCTGATATCTTTTAGTAGCTTAAAAAAAGTAAAACTATTTTGAAAATTGTATGGTGTATAGAAAATGCTAAAATAAACATTCGATAAAAATGGCAATGTGACAATTTTATATATTTTTCAAGCAGTTAGTATGGTTCCCCTAAAGATGTTTGTGTTGCTGTATTATTTACTATTAATTATATACATTTTTATAAAATAATACTACTCAATTAGTTTTCATTGTGATTTGATTTTTAGAATTTTATTCATACCTACTTATTTGTTAATTTTTCATTATTTTAAATATTAAAAAAAACCATTACTCAAGAAACATGAAAAAAATGTTTATTTATTAGTTAGTAAGTGTTATTGATGTATTTTAATATTATATACTATAATTAAATACCTAATGGCTAATCTACTAAACTCATCTACTAGACTCACTAAAATCATTTTATATTCTGATTGGAGCAAGGAACGTGTTGGTTTTACAATGATGCACCTGCCACCTATTCCGAGTGGCTGAGAAAATTTTTTTTCTTTATTTTTTAATTACGTGCAGGTAGGCCATTTCATCCAATAATAATACAAACAGAACAATAATGTTCTGTTATATAACCGCATAGCATTTCAGTCAAGCAGTTCAAGTTTTAAGCAATATTTTAGATTATAGCTATGGTCCACAATAAAAATTCATCTATTGAGAATTTTTTGATTTTAAACACCGTACTACAAAAATAAATGTACTCAGGAGTCAGGAGTACTTTTTTAGGTACCTAAAAACGATCAGTTTAGTATGTTAATACTACCTACAATATTGAAATTCAAAGTATATTATGTATTACATAATCCCTCTAGAGACTAAAAATGAAATCTCTAATTGCACTGTATTTATTACATATAGTATTTGTAACTGGTTGTTTGAAGAATTACATAAGCATTAATTATGTAATATTTTTATTTTTAATTCGGATTCCCGTCGTGATAGTATATTTTTTTGTTTATTTTATTTTATATAATTAGTACTTCAAACTTTTAGTTTACAGTAGTTGTGTTTTTTATAGCTTCCTACTTCATAGAAAAAAGTTTATATAAAAGAGTAGGTGGTTATCTTTGTATTTAATTTATAAAGAAGAATAACAAAAAATGTATGCATTGTCACTAAAATTTATCGTGTACGTTTTATAATTTATATTTATATTTTACAATATTACAATCCTAATTTTATTATTGAGCACAATGATTTTTTTCTTAATTAATTTGTTAATGAGTAATATGTACTATTATTGATAATTTGAATATAATACATTGAATATTGAAACAATAGTTTTATTTTATTTAACATTATTAATACAAATTGAATAATTATTTTATTTATTTTTTATACACATTGTACTATTTCAAAATAAATACATTTGTGTATATTCATGGCGAAATCTTCTTTTCGGTGCACTTTAATACCCAATGGTTTTGTAAATTGCTTTGATGTTTTATGTATGTATGTTTTTTACTCAAACTAGTTTAAGTATTAATTTATTCTGTACTAATTTCCATTGGGCGTGTATTTCAAGTAAATAAATAAATAGAAATAAAAATAAATTCAATTTATATATTGATCATAACTATAAGAATCAAACGAATGGATTTAAAATATATTTAGGTAGGTACCAATACTGGCTACTGTAATAGATATATGACACGAGTCTAAATTATTAACATTAGTGTATACGATTTTGTCAATTTAAATCTAATTGTTAGAGATAAATTAAAGATTTGAAAAAAAACCGTTAAATAAATTATGAAATAAAAATGTAAATTATATTATTTTAATTATTATTAATAAATAATATTATATGGATTTACTTATAAGTTATATTTTACTAGATTTTTGAACTTGACAATTAGTTCTGATAAATACATTCATTATAGCATTACCTCAACGAATTTACAAGTCGTATAAATATACAATAAAAGTTGAGTATACAACCAAAACATTGAATTTATCTAAAATTATAAATTTCAATGATAATTTTGTATACCACTAATTGATTATAAACACTAGCTAAATAAAAACTATAGTTTAAAAATAACCAACGTTCACTGCGTGGTTTATGATCTATACTAATCGCATACATATGATTTATATATATAATATACATTATACATACACATGACCACATACGAATATGTATAACAATAATAATATACGCATGTGTGATAAATACATATATAGGTATTTAGTACTCTCGCGGTAGAGAAACGATGGTTAAAATATGTTTTATGTACACAGTGTAATAAACTATAATATTAATATTATAATAGGAAATTATAATAAACACGTTAGGTGAAGATTTTTGCTTGGAGGGGGGGGGGGGTCCAGTTGTGGACGGGCAACCGTTTTATCAGCACTTGGGCGGCTGACATTGTTTGCAGTTCTCCATCTGAGTTTCGAATTCTTCGATTTGTAGCGTGCAATCGAAGAAATTGTACTTTTTGTACATCTTGCGCGAAGCTTCTTTTAGCACTGTAGTAGTGTTCGCTCCGGGCTCTGTATACATAAAATACACAGAGATGATTAATAAACGATGCTATTTTATTGATATGCTGACAGGGGTGAGTCGTCGTGTATCAGCGATTCTCGATATTTTTGAGGCCACCGCCCCCTTATACTATAATGTCATTATGATTTTTAGTGACTCTTTTATCGCGATATCGTTAAAAAGTGAATGTATATTGGCGACCCCCCCCCCCCCCACCAGTTTGAGAATTTCTGGACTGTACCCATGCAAACTGCAAGAGTATTATACAGGGACAATTCTTTGGAACGGTCGCCGAGTAAATTATTAGCCACGTCTTAAGGCAATCGAAAATGTCTCCTCTCTGCGCGCATCACGATAGTGACCGTTACCAGACACTTAACTTATTTTCCTTAGCAAACTGTGGTTGTAGTGTTATTGCTAAGCACCGATTAAAATGAAAATATAATAAAGAAATAATACAATAAATTTTAATTATTGCGGCAATATTGATTTTTTATAAACACTAGATAAATAACCATAGTTACGAAATTTTTATTTAGGAAAAACGTGTAAGAGTAAATATTAAACGTAACAGAGTAAAATGTTTTTACATATTTTTTTCCCCCAATTTACGGCCTTTTTTCTCGGGCAGTAGAAAATGTCTATTGTTCTAAGCCATCCACTGCACAGAATGCTCCGAATTATTCATCGAAATGTGTCCTGATTGTCTCAGCTGCTCTCCTTGGCTACTTATAGAATTTGAGCGTTTTTATTTTTTATTTTTTTATTGTAAAGCTTTGTTATAAATTTGTTACAGCTTTGTTTATGTTACTTAATTATTATTGCCTACATATATGTATCCTTGTTAACTACTGCCGATTGACGTAAAATATATATAAATAAATATCACTGCATGATGTGCACATAAACGAAATTCATGATTATACTCACTGACTGCCAGATGGGCGGCCAAAGCTATTTTGTCCGGACTCAGGGCCCACACCCTGAGGTTGTGCACCCTAACCACGCCGTCGATGCTCATGAATGTCTCCAGGACATCTACGAAATTCACTCCTTTCGGCATGCCTTCCATCAATACTACCATAGTATCTCGGAGTATATTAAAGGTAGTGACCAACACCAGCAAGGAAAACATGAACGTACATATTGGATCCACGATTTTCCAATCAGGCTGAAAAATCAAATTATTATTAGTAGGTATGTATTTCTATATCTAATTTGTATATATATGCAACAGTGAAGATGGTTGGCGAGGTGTGACTTAAAAATCTAAATGCATTATTAATTTAAAACCTTTTGACATTCAACATGCTGCAAGTAGAAGATAGTCTACGATTTACTAACGTAAAACATGTTCGACACATTCGGTTACATCTATTTATATTATATAAACTAAGGATCAGTGGAGATTTAAAAATATGCCATCTATGATGTTTAGTATCTGAAAAAGAAAACAAAAAAAGTAAAATGAAATACTTCTTACGTTTGGCTATTGACATTAAACGAACGAATGACTAACACGGTATCTACAATGTATTATACGTAATTAATGAAAAACAAAAATTCACAACGCAGAATACAATAATTTAAGTCGGCGATTAT
Source organism: Myzus persicae (assembly GCF_001856785.1). Lineage (NCBI taxonomy): Eukaryota > Metazoa > Arthropoda > Insecta > Hemiptera > Aphididae > Myzus > Myzus persicae. Next base: position 93,914 of record NW_019100958.1, on the reverse strand, counting down.
TGATAACTCCGTGAGTTATTTATTAATATTTTACTGACACAATACTATTATATTATATAATATGATATAACCTCGTTTCATGTACAAGGTTTAGGTGAGCTGTGTGTGGCGTATTCAAGTAGGTACATATTGTTTATATTACAAACCCCAAAACGTTTCTAGGTCATCTGCGTAACAGGTGAGGGGCGGGGGGCTTAGCTCCTCTATATGTGTATATTTTAGCCCCCTATAATATATATTGTACTCATTTTATTATTCCCTTTTTGTTTTTAATGATGAGCTTATATACTTTAATTTTATTGTTTATTTTTAATTTTGATTTTAGAGGACACTTACGGTTACCGCGGTGGGAGCGTGCGACCCCCAAAGTTATTTTGAACATTAGTTTTCTAGGACTGTAGTTACGCCTATGACTTAAGCATACTTATATGCGTATAACCTGAAATGGGTAAACGTCAGATAGGGACTACGAATGTATTATGATTTCGCTCTAATCAAATATATCGCAAACAAACCGTCCTTGTTGAATTAATTAAAAATTAATACGTTTGCTCGTTTCAATTTATACGCGTTGCGCACTATATACGCGGCATTAGCGTCATTTTCTTGATAATATATTCGGTTTACAAGAATGACGTACACTAAATCATGTACACGTACAATTTTTTTTTCAAAACTTTTATCACACATACAACGCGGGAGGAATGGGAGGGAGGGGGGGAATAAGAGTTTATCGAAAATAATATAAAAATTATTGCTCAACGTGACGGAGTGTAATCGTTATCATAAGGCTTGTCGTACACTGCTTAGGTATAGGTACTCGTATCGCTCGGTATCTAACCTACCGTATTGTGGATCAGTAGCATAAAACTACTCGGTGCCTATATATAGTACCTTTACAATATTATAACAGGATACAATTCAATGCCGCTGCAGAGGCTCAAAATTATTGTGAGCACGCTGATAACAATTTTTCAACACTTTAAGAAAACGCACTGTATAATAATAATTATTGTAATACCACCTACGTATATATAGTATATACGTACAATAATAGCCCGACAAGTTAGATAAGAGGATTAAATATTAATAATAATAATAATAATAATAATAATAATCGAATACCGGCGAGGAATTTTCCGTGCGGCAAACGAGCGGTTCGACGGACGTAAAACGTGCCGTGTAGCACGTAGTCGCTCTGAATATCATATAATATAGTTAGCCACAATATTGTATACTCACTCTGAAGTAAACGATAACGGCGGCAATCAACACGCCAAGGCTCTGGATGATGTCTCCGAGGACGTGTATGTAGGCTGCCCTGACGTTGATGTTGGAGGTGCTGCGACCGGTCGCCTCGTCGTGGCTGTGCGACTCGAGACTGCCTCCGCCGTGAGAGTGCGAGTGCTGGTGAAGGGTCAAGCCCATTCTGTAACGATACGATACGCGCGAGAGCGACTTTAAAATCGGACGATCGGCAGCTCATATAATATCAATATCGTTGCGATCGACGAACGTCACGAAAATTATCGTATTCGCAGCACACGACATTATATATGGACTGATCGAACAGACGACCGCAAACAAAAAAAAATGTATTGAATCCACGGGGAGTCGACATAATGATGGTCCCTTGTTGGACATGATTCTCGGTGGCCTCTGATCGGTCAGTTATGTTTTTCATGCGACCCCCGGCAATAGCTTTGTTATAAATGCTGCACGACGAATCCAGGATTCATATAAAAATACTAATAACTAATAGGTACTTTTAAATCAAATCTGACTAACGGAACGATTATAATATGCGATTAAAAGCTATATACGTAAATAGGAGTTTGCGTTTTGTAATGACGCGCATAGATTTATGCTGTTGGTAAAATTTATGTTTACGTGTTTGAGTAGAAAAAAAAAGTATTAGTTTAACACTAATTCTGCGAAATAAAGTAAAAAAGTTGCCTGTTATACCGCAAGCATTTTAGAAAATGGTTGTAAGTATTGAAATGTTTTTCAAAATACAAGTGCATTATCCTTATTTGACAACCACTGCAGCATGTCAACATTTAAAAACCCATTTTATAACTTTACCTTTCACGTCGGCACTGATTCCAATGCTAAAACAATTGTCTGAATAATATATTGTTAAAGTACAAAGTTTGTTTTACAAACAAACTTAATATTCCATGAGCAATAAATTTAGACACCATAATTCCAGGGAAACTTTAATTACTACAAATAAATAAACAATTTATTATACTGAATTTATGGTTTCTTCAATCCTTAATATTTTTTAATTAAATGTAATTTATTTGGTAGATACCTACATCTTTTTTTTGCAAGATTATTAATAATAATTGAAGATATGTCTATAGCAGCAGTGGCAATCCAATCACAATCCAATCATTTTTTTTTAAGCAACATTAAGTAAGTTTTGCTGACTTATTAGTTTAATATTTTTGAAACGTTGCTTGTATTTTTTTTTTTTTTTTATATTTTATACGCATATACAAGTATGTTGCTATTTTTTTTAGTTCGCATGCATAAACCCAAAGCCAATTTTATCATATTTTATTACAGATCTAGATTTGAGAGTAGCCATCACGGTTTATTCTAATACACATATATATCGTAGCGCAATCTGCAGAAAAATTAGACTGATAAACGCGTGCCGCGCACAAGGCCGAATCTAAAATTTTTTTCAGCGTGGGTGTGGGGTCTAGTCGGAGATATTTTTGTCCGATGTAGATGATCGTGAAAAAAATCAAGTGGACCCCAGATACCATCATCGTCTTTGTGGGTGACGGGTGCGATATTTAATATTATTTTCTACCACCGACTATACCACTATAACGGGTCTAAACGCATAATATCGAGATACATGTCGTCGTATCGATTCCTGTCCCGACTGTTCCTCTTAAACGTACATTGAATAATTATGATCCGTCTAAGCCCACGTGGCCTGCACCGCAGCTTAAGGCCGTTTACAATTCAACGATTTCGTAGATCACGCGATATGAACACGTCGCGCGACACGCGATAACGACGATATAATAATCGACGTCGCATTGCCATCGCGTATCGGACACACGTACAAATATTATATTATATACTCACACCAAGTTGACGCACAGTCCGACGGCGGACGTGATGAGCATAATGTCGGCGTCGATGGTGTACGTCATGTCCGTGAGGCGCTCGACGGCCAAGTACAACAGCACGCCGGTGACCACCCAGATGAGGAGGACGGACGTGAGGGCGCCCAACACCTCGGCCCTGTACCAGCCGAACGGCATCGACTGCGTGGCCGGCCTCGAGGCCACCCATATGGCGCAAAGCGATATCATGAAGCTGGCGAAGTCCGTGAGCAGATGTGACGCGTCCGTCGCGATGGCCAGACTGCTCGACAAATACCCTCCTGCGCATCACGCAATATTAACGTTTGACGAATACTTTACGGAATGCACGTCACGCGGCCGCGCCGAGCGTTATGCTCAGCTATGGGCATACGAATAATTCCCGCCAAGACTTACCGATTCCCTCTCCGACCATGAACAGCAGACACAGTATGCTGGCGAATATGAGTTTTCGCCTGGCCTTCTGACTGCTCGACGTGCTCTCTCGGTTCGGGTGACAGTGTTCATTGACTGCGAATCAAAAAAAAAATCATATTCGTCGTTATTATATAGCGATATGCGTGCAGGCCTCCATAATTATATTTTACAATATCGACTCTCGCACCGATATTGTTTTCGTTTCAAAATATCGCGACAAACGTAACGCGGAAACGACATTCCCGAGAACGCATAATTATTTACGTGTAATTATTTGACCATTCGTTATATATTGACATAGATAAGGACAGGGCAGATAAGGCGTAGTTCGAGGATACGGCGGACTGTATCTTTAACTAATATTAAGGATACACGCTGAACTATATTTTTAGCGCGTACGGTAATAAAAGGTTTGCGGTTGCTAACACTCGGTAGTGCCCAACTTCACCTGGTACGTTCTTGGCCAAATATTTACAATTTTCAATTTTTTAGTACACCAATTATATATTGAAATATTTAGCGTCCACAGTTGGAATGAATATAAATATATTGTATTATATACAGAGTGATTCGTCGAGCATGATCACTCCCTTTTTTTTTTTGTTCATATAGCCTTTGAACAAGTTGCAAAAATATTTTGAAAAATGTATTCGCTAAATAATTTACAGTAGCCAGCTGCCAGGGGGATCTAATTTGAAAAACAGGAGTTTGTAGTTTTGTACCTCCGCAGGACGCTCTTTAAAAAGTACAAAAAAACTGAAGAATTTAAAAAATACCCTTACAGTATGTTTAAAAATTCCAAACATCAGAATTTGATTGGAATTCATTAAGTACTAAACGAAAAGTGGGGTTGATCACTCTTTGTAAATCCCCCTATATAAAATTAAAGTCTTACAACCAAACAAATTAAATGTTTAATACTAATATATATATAATATTGCTTAAATATAATATTTTAACTCATTTTCCAGCCTTTAATGCTACTTTACTTTTTGGAGGTCTTCAGTTTTTTTTATTTTATCCTTCATTTCATTTTCTATTTGACCAGGAACGAATAATGAAAAATTTCTTTTTCCAAGCATAAAGTTGTTGTATTATGTATAATATAAATGAATCGATAAAAATCAAACTAACAAATATAGCAACTAAATTAAACATCTCAAATTCCAAAATGTCCTATACAAAACCCTAGCCCCATTTGGGTTACAGTATAATCTAGGGCAGTCATCCCAGACAAATTGAAAAATACCCATAAAAATCGGTTCACGATACACGCACACGACACACAGACATACGATACCGTAATAACCGTTACATAGGATTTAGTTTGGTTCTGTTATGATCATAATAATATAATATAGACGTTTTAGTTTTTATATATGTAGGCTTTTTTTGTTCATTATAAAAATGGTGTTTCAATGAAAAATCTTATCAAGAAAAAAAAACAGATATTATATTACACTAAATAATCGTTAATTTTGTTTCATTCGTTTAATCTAATCTTTTTGTGTGACTGTATATTATGTTCAACATTATACAGTAAACACTATATTTATAATAAAATGTGTCCAATAGTTTAAAGTGTTGTTCGAAAAACGCTGCAACTCCGCGTTTTGTTGGTATTTTTTGTTACCAGAAAATGTACCTAAATCCGTTCACATTAAAATACACCTCTCATTATCGGTGTGGGTGGGTGCTGTAAAATGACCAAATTTGTAGTACCCAATATATGTAAAACGTGCAACGGAACACAATATCCGTTAAAACACTGAACACTCTACACGTTAACGTTTCAACGGACTTTCTAACGGTTTTTCTCTTCGTATCCACATATCACTATTTTGTACGATCAATTAAAAACAGTCGACATTATACCTGGGACATTATTATATTATTATCGGTCATACTCGAGGCGAAAAAATCGAATATATAGAACCGCGCGTCCCCGCGTTTATCGATTTCTTATTTTTGACGACCGCGTGCGGACGTCGTATATATCGTAAAACGTATCTATGTACGTGACATTATTTTAATTCCGGATAGACCGCGGACTGCGGCACTTACAGATTGTGATGGATGATTTTCCGTCTGCCGGGTCGGGGGTTTCGTGGTTGGAATTGCTGTCCTCGGTCGAGACCAGTGTGGCGCAACAGCCTGACGGTTTGCCGTGTATGCAGTACACTTTACCAGAACCGTTTGACGGTTGCCGTACAAAAGCTCCGGTCATCGTCGGTGTTGTGCTCATGAACACGTCTTCATTAACGGACCCGTACTTGGAACTTTCGCCTAACCTGAAAAAAAAAAATGCCAAACCAAAATTATTATCGCCCTCCAGTAGGTACGTCGAACAACTGCACGCGCGCACATCGCATAATACCGCCGTCGTCGTTTATATAAAATATTTACGGGCGATTTCGTTGAAAATAAAAAACCGTAAACATGCGGTAAAAGTCGACATCGATTTCGCGATATCGTATACTCTTATGCACACGGCGGAGACGGATTTTTAAAGGCTAGTAGACGTCGCGCAAAAAAAAAAACACAAACGGAAAATATTAAAGCACTCGCAGTCGTTCCTTACAGTGGAATAAATTCGTTTTCCATGGTGCATTAGGATCGACAATTCACTGTGTTAAACTGCAGCAAAACCGCTATGTATTATAATATTATGTTATTATTATAATATTATTACAGGCAAGACCGAACAACATCGATGTGCAACGATAGAACGAAACACTGTGCGCACAATCGCACTGCTAATATAGCGTAGCAGTCATATCGACGTCATGCAACAATCGAAATTTAAAATGTAATACTATGGTTTCGAGACGAGAACTACAGGCGTTCAACAAGTCCCATTTTTCAGTAACGACTATAATATTTACCGATGGAATTGGTCCGATAAGCACTCTAATATTGAATATGTAATAAAGTGGAAAAAAATATATCGAAATTGTTTTCCATGTTGTTATCTATACTAATTACGATGACACAACCCTGGAGGGGGTTTCGCTTCCACCCAACAACTACGTTGCCGTTGTGCTCGAGATTCGAGATTAAAACGCACCTGCAGTATTGACTATTATAAGGTATTAATACTGTGTTTGTTCTGTATTATTTCAGATTATTTTCATTCAGATCCGTTTAAGTACAACAGCAAATAAATCTTTACAGTGGCACTCAGACATGCTTTTCTAACTTGATGTAATATTATAAGTAAACGCGGTAACACATCACGTACCTATAATTTTATAATAATCCATACGTGAAAACGGCGACACGAATAACCTTTGACTTTCATTATCAACACTGTTTGGCCCGTTTAAATGCTTATCTTGAAATGTACATACATATTCAGTTTGTATTTTTCACATGAATTAAACAAATTCAAATAATAACTAGGTACCTATGAACTGATTGAATATAATTTCTACAATAATAAATATAATGAATTGTAATTATACTATTATCATGTACCTATCGTTTAAAGACTTAAAAGTTAAGGGTGATGACGACGGTATACCTACTGTTTGAATTATAAATAAGAAACAAAAACTAGGTATGTGTGTCATTGGATGACAATAATATTGTGTTCATGAATACATTATAATTTAATAATTATTCGTATTAAAAAATAAAAAGTCGACTAATGTTTTGCAATTCGTGTTTGACTTTGACAATGTCATAAATGTTATTATTTAACCAAAATAAAAATAATTCAACGAATACTGAAGCACTTGTTGAGTTCTAAAGTACATTTAGTTTTATTTAGTATTTAAATGAAAACCCTGATTATAAAAATTAAAAATAATATAGCCATACTCAAGACTTATGATAATATATACGTATCATAATAATACTTACACGGTAAGTTGTACTTACGTCTTAAGCGACTTAACACCAACATGGAGTAAGCGTTAGATGAAATCACCATAGATTGCTATTTATATTTTTTACAGTGCCACTAGACTTCTAAACCTATTGTAAATAAACATTTCAAATGTAAATATGTATATACATTTAAAATCGTATTTACTGTTACTTATATTATATCATGTAAAAATATATGAAATTTGAACCCATGTAATACTTTGTAGACTAATTACCCTAATTGTCGAAGCCTTTATTCTTAATTTAAAAATAATACCTGAGTATGGTATTTTATTTGATACATTTTTTTTAATTTGTACAATTATAGTGTATTAATAACTGGACTTTAAACTACACCACAATGTGTAAGTACCTACATACGCATTTTTGTAAGAAAGAAAAAATGAACAATATTTCACTCATAATTAAACATTTTTTAATTCAACATTAGTTCAAAACTATTAGCATTACCTAGTATAATATTATAACAACAAATATTTAAATTATGGACTGTGGAATAAATTATTAGTAAGAAATATGATAAATGAACATTAAAATAAATCATCTTTGTGGTACGCACATACTTATCTCACCAATAGAAAAAAATTATATTCAGGTGTATAATAGAGCGAGCAATTAGATGAATAAAAATAGGTAGTTAATTGGTATATCAAATCGATACTTAAAGCTATAAAAGAGATAATTTAGAGAAAACTAAACGTTTTCATTTAAACGAACAATAGAGGACAGGCATCAATTTTATGAAAATTGATACGAAGCAATGGGTAGGTATAGGCATCCGATAATAATAATAATGACTATAAATTTAAAATAAAAAAAAACCATAACGTGAATTAGACGTATCAATTGGCCGGTTAATAAAAGCAGAAAAGCTCTCTGTGCATCGTTAAGGTTTCAAGCTCCAGCTGTTAAATAATTAGTTCATAATCAAACAATCCGAAATCGATTAGTTCAATGATTAGATCGTGACACAGTGCATTCAGATTTTATTATTTTTGACATTGGATTTAATAGTCCATGATCAAACATTTCGACGGACATTTTAAAATTAACATCAGGCACTAACCTTGACCGGAAACGTTAACGTTACGCTAGTAATTCTCATTTTCATAAAGATTTTCAAGATTTTCAAGACTTTTGACCACCTATAAAATATAAATAATTGCACTAAAGGTGCCTGATTTTAGTTTTATTCCGAACTTCAGGCTCGAGAGAAAATAAGATGGATTATTGTTACCGTTGTCGTGTTATATAATAATATGATAATCAGTAACTATGTACAAATTGAACGTTTAACGAAAGTGCTGTATTGAAGGTAACGAAAATTTTAAAATATGCAGTTTTATATGCCGTACGTAGTGTGTAGCTATAATTCTATAAACACAGAGTGATCAAGAAAGTCCGGCTAAACACTCAGAAAATGGTAAACTAGTTACCTACCTATATAATATATTATGATGTGATACTTACATTTTTAAGTTAATCAAACAGTTAATAAATAATAATAAATTAGTAAATTTTAGATAATATAATACCTAATACCTATGTAGTATGTACAGGCAAATAAACAATTTACATAGGTATAAAATACTAAAAATCAACATTGATAAGACTAGTTTAAATTAATTGCTAATAAAACTGTTACATAATACTACAAATAACAGCGATATAACCGATAATCAATAGCTGGTTATTATATTTTAATTACAAACTAGAATATTATTATACCTACTAGTATTTTTATTCAAATTATTGTTGTTATTATTATTATATAATTATTAACACTACATAACTTAGAAACATTTTGTTTTATTAATTTTCATATCAAAGTAATAATATACCATCTATTAGTTAAAATAAAATGTATGATGCAATAATCGTAAAATCAATACTAAAACTTGTGATATTGAAAATATATTATGACTTTTGGCAATACAGTAGACAATAGTCTTAACAATATTTTTTTAAACAAATCTGATAACACATATTACATTTTATATCGTACCTTTAAATTAGAGTTGTTTCATATAAACTAGCTACCTACGTACTTAATAAATGTATATTCAACAGTGATGAGGAGAGAATAAAATATTCTATAAAATATATAAGTTATAGCTGTAGACGGATTTAGACCGCGTCCGTCTAACTTCCTAGCTTATCTAATAACAATATTATTATTTTGGAGTTAATCAATTAACAGAAATTATTAACAAACTACAAATTTGCATTTATTGTCAAGCTAATTAAGACAGGTGAAAGCCCTGCAGGCACGTATCGCCTGGTGTGATGAAGACGATCCCCCCTCTGAACCGTACAACGTTTTGTACTTTTGTTACAGAAGTTACGAAGTATCCATCATAACTCTTGAGTTCTCATTTGAAACTGTATTATCGAGTATTTTAATATTCAAACGTTTTGTTTAACTGTTTTTGTAGGAAACTCTTCGCGGGTTGTATTTTTAGTTATTTCAAATAAAACTACTAAACTCAATTTAGTTGTTTGAGTAACGAAATTATTCAACACCTAGCTTCTGATTATTTATTTTGAAACTTTAGGTTTTGCTTATTATTATTAGATTAAGACTTGGTTAAGAATCAGAATAACTAAACATAGACACTTACAGAATTGGCACTTTTGAATATACGACATACACCGCATTGAAATCGTCAACGTAAATGTAAAATTTTTACCGATTTACTGAAAAAGCTTAGGATTTTATTATTTAGATATATTTCAGTTTAATCATAAAATTATTTTGCACATGAAATAAATTAAAATTTTAACTTATTATACTTTTTTTTTTACTTTTTTTTTCAGTAAGACATTTTTATATTTTAACTTTTTTTTAATATTTGTTTTTTTCTCCCAGATTCAAGCACAACATAAATAAATGCATTCACCTAAAATTGTTTTTTTATGATTTTTGAGTAACCTTGGAGTAAAATTATCTATTATAAAAATTTTAGATGATAATATTTTTGAGGGTAGGTATGATATATTGGTTTTTTATTTTTTAATTATTTAATTAAGTATTCGACTTAAAAAATAAAAAATTTTTTTTATTTAAATGATGTTTTAATTTTTTGGAGCCAATATTAAGACAAATCGATATGCCATTCTCTTAAAAATATTATTCTTTATTGATTTTGTAATGGGTAATTTTATTCTGAGGTTATTCTAAAACAAAAAAAAAATGATTCTGATTAAATGCGTTTTGTCTATGTTGCGAGTAGGCAAGAGAGAAAAAACAAATAGTGCCCTGACAACCTCTGACCGAGTGTCAACTAATAAAAATCAAAATGATACCAAACATACGGTTTTTTTTCGTCAGTATGGTGTTTTTTGTAAAAAAAATTATTACTTTATGTTATTCTTTATGTACCTATCGTCAAAAAATCTAAATATTAAGAAAGTGATTATAAATTTCAGTAATAAACAATTTGTGATTTTCTAATTAAAGAAAAAGAGTAGGAAACTATCATAGTATAAAAGATTATTGTACTAAATAAGTATGGACCACCGATCACCATCACCGTTTCACACAGTCTTGCCACAAAATATCCAAACAGTTTTATCTATAACCACAAACTATTATAATTATTTTAAATGTTTCATGATACGATATTTTTATAATCATAGTTTTATTTTCCTTTATTTCATGAGAATTTAAAAAAATACATTTCAATTAGGTATTACTTTTATAACAATATAATATAAAGTCATCGTGAATACTACTTCAGTAATTAGGTACAATTAGTGAATAATAATCATTACCTAATTATTTACTAAGAATATCAAATTGTTTACCATAAATTTAATGTCATTCATCTTACAAGTTTTTTATTAGCAAACAATTGTTTAAGTTATTAAACTAAATACATATTATGTACAATGTGATTTGTGAAAGTATTAATCTTATTTGTAGATCCATCCAATTTACAAGAGCTCTCTGTATATAATTGTCGTTTATTATAATACAATCTGTATGCATAAATATTACCAAAAGTGCCACTTCCTCGAAGTATTTAAAGACTACTTGACTTTCAATGAGAGTCAAGGATGAACAAGTTATTTTAAACTAGTTTAAGTTAAGCTAATTTAAAAAAAATATGTAAAATTATTTTAAAAGTACCAATAGCCTAAAGTGATGAGAAGATCCTATATTATTTTCATTTTTTTTCATTTAAACAATTATTAATACTGAATACAATATGAATTCAGTCTAGTTTAATATAGAAATTATTATTGAAAATACATTTCTTGTAAGTTGTATTGCATTCAAGATATATATAGGTATATATATAACAATCAAGTTCCAATAAAAATAAAACATTTAATACATAACAAAATCTAGTTTCATGTTTTTAAAATACACATTGAGTTTACTTTTAAATTTTGTAAAAATAAACTTAATAAAATATGATCAAAATCACTTTAGTGTTTTAACTTAATTATTTTCAGTTAATGAAAGACAACATTATTTGCCTATTTATTCTTAAAAGATATAATTTGCTAGACATTTTAATGATGGTATATTATAGGTAGTGCATTACAAATACGTACAACATGTTTAACACTGCATTTTAAAAATACACACAACCTAATTTATTAACCATACTTAAAATCAATTGTTTTTAAATTGTATTTATAATAATTAATATGTATAAATGTGTCAAATCCTAATAACTTATATTATACTGTTGTACTCGTCACGTGCCTAAACGTTAAAACGTCTACAACGATTTGAAATGGAAATTAATGGTTAATTTTTTTAATTTAATCAAACATTAAGTCTATACAATAATTGGCTCTAAAGATTTTTTTCAAGAAACGGCAAAACAAAATAAATACAATTTTTATTACTTGGGATTTCAGTAAGCTAATAACAAATATTTGAGTATCAACAAGAAAAAAAGTTATTGACAGACACGGTAAGACATTCTGTATACACGGGTGAGTAATTACCGAGTACCTATTGGTAAGAGATAAACACTGAAGATAGACACTATTAATTATATTTATATATGGTATAGAAATTACCTAATTCATTATATTAATGTTATTACCAGTTTACCACGTGTAACGACTAAACAGTTAGTTTGATTAATAGACTTCAATATTTACTTGCACATATACCTAAATGTCAGTTTATCTGTGTGAGTCTAATTCATTATTATACTTTTCACTTTTTCAGTTTATCGTATAAAATATATACAACACTGCTGTCTGCTTGTGTAGGTACTAAACTATAGGCAATATTAGGTATTATGATAAACTTTAGTTTGTATATTATGCATGTACCTATAACAACTACACTGCAGCTGTTTGTAACTAATGGTAATTTTATTGGTCGTTATTTTGTTGTCTATGTGAAAATAGTAGTACCTACATTCGAATACCTACACCGATAACATAATAATTGAACATTATAATATTGTTAATAGCATACAATTTCATTGTAATATTCAGTAGTGATAAAATGAACAGTAAATTTTAAAAAAATCGTTCGACGTCGAGTAAATATAGGTATTAAAAACATAAGACTGTAATGCACACGATGAATAGAAGGCTTGTGCCTTAAAGGTAGGTAAAAACGGACGACCACTTTCGTCATAGTATAAAGGAAAATATTTTATAAATGTCTAACCGGCGTTTCTTTTCGATATTATATTATGTTACAATATGTTTGTACAACAGTTTCTGTTTACTTACATGGACCACAAGTGGGTAGTGTTGTACTCGTGTATTTTTCGAATAAAGTCATAGTGGTATTATGTCAAAACAAAATTGAAGGCGTCTGGTGTGTTTCCACGTACCTTTACTGCACACATTATAATTTAATAATATATTAAAAATAAATTAAAACACTTTCTGTGAGTGTGACTGTATAGTCACGTATTAATAACACGATAAACTACAGGTGCGATAAACAACCGAAATAGCAGCCATAATACCGTATCCATGCATTTTATTATAATATATGTTATATACATATTATATTTACTATCAGCAAACAGGCCCCACGAAATTAGAATAATAATATACTTGAAAGATAGGATGAGAAAACGCAGCGGTGGACAACAATTGAAAACAATATAATATTATTACAGTTATATAATAAATTATAATAATATAATATTAGGACTTGGCGGTTGAGGTTAGGCGCCAGTGTTGTTGTCGTCCATTTTTTTAATTATTATTTTTTACTATGGTAGATTGTGAAATACTACAAGACATACGTTTTAAAATAAATCAAATTCATTGTTTCATTGCTAATCTTCATTTTATATTAAACATACTGAAACAATAAGTACACAATGTTTGATTTTCTATCAAATGCATTAATGTCTGATGTCTGTGTAGTGTCTGCAGTGTCTCTGCAAACAAACTATTGATTATTTTAATAAATCTTAAACATATTGTATTAAAATATAAATTATGTGTATATGAGCATGATTAATGATATAATAAGCACCATCGTAAGAAATATTTTACTTGTTATTATTCATTATAGACTACTCCTATCGGTTTATCGTATATACTTTTTCTTACTCTTTTTATATACAAGGTGTGAGTGGTGTGACATAAAGACCTGACAAATTAAATTCATAACTTTTGTTCTAATCGGTATTTGCAAAACGCGGTTTTTTTAATATAGTTTGTAAACGCTCGAGTTACAAGTAAGGCAAACATGTTTTATTTTTTAATACTGAAAATAAACAATTATGAATGTTATAAGACTTTTTTTGGACAAAATTCAAAATGGCCACTTTGTAAATCTAATGTTTCAAAAAATGTGGACAACGTTTATTTAAGTCAAGTAGTATAATTATTTGTAAGTATCAATATTTTTGGGAGAAATTTTCAAACATAAGTAAATCTTAAATCATTTATCATCCATTTAATTTTCATTCAAATCTATAACATTTCACTTCTTTAGAAATTAACCTCCCCTGAAATTCAACCACAATCCTTCGTCTATAAATGCTCACCACTCCCCTCCAAACGTGTCCGTATTACTATACCTGGTGGCCTGTGAATTATATATCGCAACGTCATTCCCACTAATAGAGACGCTAGAGACGCTCGTGTATTATAATGTGCTATAGTACAGCAGGTAAAGAAATCTTTTTGAGAATTCGGCCGAAGCGATTATTATGTGGTCAGTATATTTTGTATAATGGACACTGCGTCTGATCTAGTTACCACGACCGGATAACCCGTCGTCGTCGACATCGCTGCAGCACACATGAACGGTAAAAAAAAAAAATACAAAATAAATATGCGCTAAAGACGAGAGTGTGTGTGTACATAGCATTTAAACACATGTACATATTATAATAGTGTATATTGGCGTTCGATTAGACGCGGTTTTCGGACGGTGGCGCACTCACGGTATTCAAATATGTAAGCAAATTAAACGGAATTCTAGGCGTATTCAAACGACACGGGAAAAATGAGGCAAGTGGGTTAATAATACAAAATTATCGGACGTCGCGAATTCGACGATACCGATCGCCGCCCGGCCGGATAATAAAATATCATCATTATTTACCTTAATATATACCGACGGGGGAGAAAGCTATATTATTATAAATGGTATTATCCTAAATATTATTTTTTAATTTAATTTTTAAAAAAATATTCATCGCACCACTGCAGGACCAGGTATTACCAGGTTAATGAAAAACGATTAGAGTAGACGACAATAAATACATCGAGAAGAAAAAACTACGCGTGATCGCCACTTATCGATTAGCAAAGCTGCCTGCGATGTGATCACATATTTCAATCCAAATTATGGTTTCCTCTACCTATACTCAATCGCGGTTTTACAGACTAAAAAACGGCCATACAGATGATTATGCGTAATATGCTCAGGAACTTCTATAATTCATAGATACTTTATTGCAATATGTATTTAACCGCGAAACATTTAGCAAGAGTTTATGTTCTGTAAACGTTCAGAAGAGTGCATTTATACAGAGTGGTTCACCAAGTATGCCCATATTCCGCTTTTTCTTTAATAATGCAGTTATTCAAAATCTGATTTTTTAATTTTTAAATATACTTTAAAACTATATTTTAAAATTCTTGCGATTTTTTTTGTACTATTTAAGGAGTTCTGTGAAGATACAAACGGCTGTTTTTCAAATGAGAACACCTCTATTCAACTTTAAACTATACAGTAGTCAGATGATATTTTTTTCTGAAATTTTCGACGTATTAAAATCAAAATTCGTACAAGTAGTTTTTGAGTTATTTAACTTTGAGTAATAAGGATAAAAGGTCTATAGTAATGAGTTTATAAGATATGAGAGCTATGATGATTTGAATTTTCATAGGAATAATTTTCAGGCCTTGTAGAATTACCGAATTTTTATAAATTTTTTTTTATTATTGAGAGGAATACTTCCTATAGGCCTCAATTTTTTTAAAAATGTTTATACAACCATCATAAATTAACAATATAGATTTATAAACTTCTATACCAATTTATAATTATCAATACTTTTTAAGCTAAACTTGTGTTAGGGATTGAAAGTTCACCTTTTAAATAAGGTTTAACAAAATTTATTAAATTACATTAAAATAAACGTAGGTACTTGCAATTTTTTCTTAAAGTGATCGAATTGGTAATAAGCTCAAATCTAAGGAATTTTGTCTAGTCGATCAATCCCAAGTAAATACTTTTATTTAAATAAGTTCGTACCATATAATTATATTATTTTGATTAACTTTGCAGCTGTTTTAAAATTCCAAATCAAGATCCACCCCATACTAATAATATACCATATCGATAAATTGATTGGTACAAGGCAAAATATATGATACGAATAGTTTTTTTTGGTATCAAGTTTTCAAGTTTATATAATGTATATGTTATTGCACGTAGCTTCCCTATATAATCCCCTGCATGTATTATGTAAATGTATATGCCATCTTAAGTTGTACTCAAAAATATTCCCTAAATACCGTATTCTTGAGACTTTTTTAATACGCTTACTAGTGTGTACGTTGCATATTTCACTATTAGCACAGCTATGTATTGTTATTGCGTTCACATTTATGAAAGTCTTATTTATGGAAAAAGTTATGGACATTGTTTTATCATCGTTTCATATCAAATTTTTGTCACAAAGGCATTTATGAACTTCTTTATACCAATTGTGGGTTTATAATGAACTCCCTCCCACGGTTTCTCCGCGAAAAGTAGACTAGACAAGTATCATCAGCGTAGAGACTACCCGAGTACCCGACCATCCAAATTTAGATCATATACCGAGTTTATGTATAATATTAACAAAATAGGACCCAAAACACAGCCTTGAGGAACACCATGTTCAATAAAATTATTTTGGCCAATAAAATTATTTATCTTAGCTTTTTGTTTTCTATTTTCTTAGATATCTACTAAACCAATTCAGTCCACGGTCGTTTATTCCAAAACTAGGTAATATTTGTAGTCGTTTTATGATTTATACGGTATCAAAGGCTTTAACTAAATCCCAGAAAATAGCTATTACTTTGCTACCTTTATCTAGTTCATTTTATATGAACTGTGTCGTACTATAAAGGGCGTCATCGGTATTCGGTACTTAAGGTAGGTTTAAAGCCAAATTGATTTTTGGATAACAGTTATTTTCTTCCAAAAAAGTAACTAACTTTCATAATTTCCTTATTTTCTCTATAATTTGGAAAAAAATGTCGGCAAGGATATTGGCCTATAATTGTTTATATTTTTACGGTCCCCACCCTTTAAAATAGGCTTAACTACTGCAAACTTGAAATAATAAAAAAAAATACTTTGTTGTATACTTGAGTTATAAACATAATCTAGGGGATTAAATATAAATTCAACATTATGTTTTAATATTTTAATCGTTTCTTTGTCAAAGCCAGCCGCAGTGTTATCTTCAAAGTTATCGACAATTTTTGGAATACCTGAGTTCTCAATTTTTTTTAATCAATAAATTATCGAAAAAAAAACATTTGAAAACTCTTTGTTCAACACCTTACCAGAGTTTCCAGCTAGTTTTTTAGTATGTTCATAAAAAATTCATTAAAAATATCTTATACTACTTTCGGCTCCATATTTACATTGTACAATGTACACCTTGTCATTACTTATTATAGTTTCAATCTTATCCTTGTATTTAGTTTTAGATCTCTTTACTTCATTTATAAGTTGCCATGTTAATTTTGGATTATAAGAGACACTTTTAAATTTCTTTTCATAGAAATTTTTGTTCGAAAGTCTTAAATTATTTGTGTAGTTATTTTTATATTTTTTATAGAGTAAAGCTAATTTTAAGTTGTTTGGATTTCTTTCATTTGCATATAAATACAAAGTTATCCTCCTTCTTAGTTTTTAACTTTAATATTATGTAATAATTTTAAGACAATCAAAAAGAAATCAAAATATTTCAATTAAGTATATTAATTAATTTTAATACAAAAAAAAAAATACGAAATCGTAAAATATAAATCAGTAATAAACACCTAATTAAATAAAATAACTAAATTTGAATCATAATAACGATCATATAGGCTGTTCTTTACAGTGTATGTTTTTCTATACTTCAATACTATAACGCAGTGGGATATTTTATATGTATGCATTATGCTTAAGCCTTTAATAAATAATAATAATAATAGTAATAACATAAGTTTCTACTTGTTTGAGTTGTTTTTAATTTACATACTAAATGTAAAGTATACATCATGTATCACATTGTATGTCTTTACAAACAATAACTATTCGGGTATTTTTAAAAATGATTGTATGGACATATTAATTTATCTGTTTTTTTCCTTAAGCATTGATAAAAACATCTGGTTATCTAAGAATTTAGTAACTACATCATATTAATATGATGAAATATACCTACCTATTTAAATTTAAAGTTTTGAATAAACCAAGTTATTTTTTAAAGATTTTATAAATAGGAAATATCTAATAGCACCATAACGTGTCAAGTCACAGTAACCAGTGTTAAAATGCATTATCAACCAAACAAAATAAGTATCTTGTATATAGTGTGATCATTTAATAGACAAACCATTCATTATTATCATTCAAATTTCAATTGATTTGTAATTTACATTTTAAGAAAACAAATTTAAAAATTCTTCTTGCACCCATTTGTCATCCATAATTTACCATAAAAAGAAAATATGATTGTGTTTTCAGTAGTTTCCAAAATATAATAATATGTCTAAGATATTAAATTTATATCTGTGAGATTTTTTTAGAATTTCATTGTAAAATAAATTCAATTTAAGTACAATTTACTACCTATAAAAATTTAAAGTTCCAAACATATCTTATTTTTAATTATGTGATTGAAACATAAGAACTGTAATACAAATATTAATACATTAATTCCTTAAAATCATACAAACAATGTTTATATGTGTCAGCTATTAATACAAAATATCACTCACTAGGTAACTATAATACTTTAACACACACAAAGTGATCGATCGTACTATTATCACAGTCAATCAATTCAAATTAAAATTAATTTCTTAGTGTTCGACTTGAGAAAAAAAGTTTTAGGCAAATATAATCACACTATAGTATACCCTGTATATTTTATGAAAATTTCACTTATTCAAATATATGATTGTAATACAATAGTAGTTATGATTTGTGATTGTTCTGTATGTTATGATACGGCAAATAATTTAAGTTTCATATTTCAAGTCAAATATGATTAAATTAGTATAACAAATTGAAAAAATGTAACATATCTAACAATAATACTAGTACTTGAACAATATCAGATTTTCAAAGCATATATATAATATTATGTAAACCACGTTAGCCATTAAACTAGGACACGTACAACTATTGTAAAATAACATAGGTTAGCTTAACGTCTATAGGTTATACCTAATATGCGTGAAATTAATAGGGATTATACGAAACATCTCGTTCAGACATATTTAGTTTAAATCGTTTAAAGTGAAAAAAAAACATTTTAGAAAATGTATTTAAGATTTCTTCGTGGTATAGTATACACATTTCATGCGTATTACCAAAGTATTATTATTTTTTCAGTGTAAATAACTTAGGATTACCGATAAGCTTTTTTTCTTCGCTTTATATTTCAGTCATTAGGCTTAGAACAATATAATTATATAATATATAAGTTATAAATTTAAAAAATATTTTTTCTAACATAATATATATCCAGTAGGTAATCATTAATATTTTATTATCAAAACTTAAGATAAAATCATGATCTAAAATACATATAATATTATAATTCAATAATTGCTAAACTAATCCATAATGTAATAAACAATACTTGGAATTCACAAATTTTACTTTATTTATAATTATATTGTTTTTAAGGAGAGAGTAAATAATTTACAAATAAAAAAAGTTGACACTCGTTCCGGATACAAAAAACTCTCTATTTATTATTATCTTCATAAACAACAAATATAGTCAAATAAAAGAAAAAGTAATCTGTAATCCTATTACAATGATACATAAATAAATCATTTAACTTCTTCCTAAAACAGTTACTAGTTTAAATTAAATTCCAAACTTTAAAACCGGAGGTAGGTAATTTTCGTAATGAAGAGTTACGTCATAAAGAATTATACGCAATTAATAGAACATATCAAAATATTAATTATTTGGAAGCCTTACTATTATTTATAAGGCAAACAATTATTGTCTAAGTACGTGAAATATATCTGAACTACATAACAACAGAAAACCAGAATAACTATTAAATCACACATTGCAGGTACATGATTTAAAATACATAATACAAATTGTTATGCAACACTTGTCCATCCTTAAAATAATAAGTGAAACATTTTTTTTTCTATTATACATCCTCAAATCCAAAATTTAAAAGCCAACAGAATTGCTTTAAATAAGTATATTAATACATTTCCATTCTTCATTATTTTTAAATATTTGTTTCATTAATTTCTGAATTAACTTTGTTGTTCATTGCTCAATACACATCGTTTACAAAAAAAAAATAAAATCGATAGAAATCTTTTTAAACATTTTTATAACACTTATGACTTATGAGGGTATTTAAAATAACTAGGTTCAAATATATTGATGATATAATAATATGTTATTTGCTTTAATGTTCATAATGCATACATCACTTTTTATCGTCAAAAGCCAAAAAAGGTAGTTGTTTATTACTTATCTAACAGTTTTGATCTAATTTTATTGATCACAATTCACAATTACCATAACCTAACCACATTTATGTCATACTGCATTATAGATACTTCTAAGCATGCTTTTCTTCCCCTATACCTATGTTCTACTAATTTTATATTATAGTAAATGAACTAATTTTAATGATAAAATAATAAAGTTACATCACCCATAAGGGTTAGATTCTAGTAAAACATTTGAATTAAATTATGTTAGAAAATGTGAAGTCACTGTTTTATGAACTTTATTAATGAACAGAACGATCTGTAATATGTACGATTAAAATATTGATGTTCACTTCAAATAATTTATTCTTACGCAAGTTTAAAAAATATAGTATCACTTTTTGCTAACCATGTGCAGCATTGTATTTTAGCGTGACGTACAGTTTTATCAAAAACTTCCATTTAAAATTATCGTAAATTTAGATCCGAGAAAACTGAAAATACCACAACCCTGTAAAACTGTTATGAATAAATCTGTTGATGATATCGTATACATCAAATATATTTTGAAGCAGAGAGGTAAACGGCGTATTTTCGAGTGGAGTAATTTATTTTTTGTCCACACAAATACTTAAGCCTGAAATACCTTGAAATCATCTAGTGTGAAAAAAAAAATTCGCCCACAGCAAAACGCACGCTCCACAGAACGCCGCGGGTTACAGCGCTGACTTACCTGTCAATATAGTTAGGTATTATATCTAAAAGAGAAAAAAATCACCAAAATTGACTTACTCGAGTAAAAGTCGGATCCAAACGATCCACGCGGGATGCTCCCGTACAGTATCGGTCGGTTCTGTAGTATAATCGCACGCCTACACACCTATATATATTATATGATATTACAATGGCGTGATAATGATATTACGATCGGACTGTAAAAATCTTGCGTACAAAACAATATCGTATCGAATGTACCTACCCAACGCGAATGAATGTACTAGTCGGCGACCGGCACACGCTGCGGCGCGACGTCAATCGAACGTGCTCAATAATAACAATAATAATACAATATGGGTGGGCATACACGGTCGAAACAAAACACGATATTCAAACGGCGCAATTAATACCGAAAACGTTCGGCCGGTGTTCAGTGAACGCGTTGATGTAATACCATATACGAGGTATACGGTATTGTAAAGCGAATTCGGCGACGGAAGAGGTGCGCGACGATGATGACCGGTGCAGGTGGCGGCGGACGACAGTCGAATGAACGGGCGGCGGTGCTCGCATTCCCATTTAAACTGAGCGGTGCCGCGCGCTGTGACAGTTAGTAGTGCCTAGGTACGCTGTGTTTTTTTTTCCCGCGACGATTTCTCTTCCCACCGCGTGTGGAATAAACGGTTTTACGATATTGTAATAATATTTATTGTGTGTGTGTGTGTGTGTGTGTGTGTGTGTGTGTGTGTGTGTATATCGTTATCGCCGTCGTTGGACTATAATAATAATAATAATAATATGCAACGGAGTCCATCCCCCGACGACCGGAACCCGTCGACGTAATAAACGCTCCGATTGCATATTCTGAATAACTGTCGTGCCCGCGTCACACAGCATATAGGTAGGTATACACTGCGTAGGTATGAATGTGTGATACACCGATTTAGGTATGTACGCTGCACATAGGTGCCTATATACAGACGGGTAATGTTAGATAGGAGGTAGTTTTGCAAAGTATTCCAATAATAGGTATATTGGACTGTATTTTTATAGATTTTAAGCCGAGAGATTAACGTTTGGTTTTACATCGACGAGTGTCTTTGATTTAAATTTTTAAATTTTGTATTTCTTGTCTATATACGTACCTGTCATCAACTTTTGGAGCTGTACAAGTGCTCCAAAATCTCCGACTTCGAGGTTAGTCTCTTGTGGAATAGGCGTCTAGAGGTATAGTTGAGGGGGATAAAAAAAAACACCAAGTATTTTCCAAAATAAAATATAATAAAAACTAAAATAAAATTACGGAAACATTTATGCAACACCAGTTTTTGGTAAAATTGATTTTTTTCAACAAATTGTTGCTATCATAGAAAGTATAGAAACTTTAGAACAATCTATTTGAATTTATAATTTTCTGTGCACAATGAAATTTTCAAAATATTTAGACTAATTTTCAGCTATATTTTTCGCCATGAAACCACTCACAGAATTACCTATATTATGGTACCTATGCCGGTATATATTGACTTATAATTTATACTTAAGTTATTAATAACAATAATCAATAACATTTGGTAAAATATTATAATAAATAATAATATCAACACATCATATACGATATATTCGATGCTTTTGGAAAATCTTTGATTAACCTACCGTATTACCGACAGAAAAATAAATGACTAATAGTACAGTATATAAATAAATTATTAAAGATCATATTATTAATATAGACCACCTCTGTTTAAAATCGTTTTTCATGTGTAACTATAATTAATAAATCAAATTTAACACATCCACTCAATAATAAGGCACACTCAAAATCTTAACTATATACTATGCCTACAGCAGAGCTGCTTCTCGGATTATTGCATAAGAATACAAAATGTTGAATACATTTGAGATGAATACAGAATATTATTTAAATGCATATTCCTAAGAAAAAAAATGTCACTTTTTTATATCTTGACCATTAGATATTTGTAATCAAAACAAAAAAATGTTAAAACTGTTCCACATCATAAATTATAATGACTACGGCTTAAATAATCCCTCCCTTAAATTTTGTTTTAATCTTTTACACCCTATTTATTTAAAAACGTTGACATTTGAAATGCTAGTTTCAAAATATCAACAAATTTATTTGTAAACATAAATAAGTCTTTTATAAAAACATATGTATTATCTTATGATGTGTTCATAATATGAATATAAGTTTAAAAATATATGAACTTTGCATAAAATATTAAATCAATACTATTAGAAGTTATGCGAACGAATCCACGAAGGAGAGGATAACGGAAAATACAAATTATTTTTATTAAACATATAAAACGTAAAAAATAATATTCAATTCATTTTTTAAGTTACTAGGAACGCTTTATGCTGAATACCTTTATGATAAAAGATTTGCAAAAATACGCATCACACAAAAATTCATTCTAATCAAGTAGGCACTTACGTGTAACTGTAGTTAACTATTACCAATAACTTATCCTAACTGGCCAACTATTTAGGTGGATAGGTTTTTCGCGCTGTCTATGACGGAGTGTGTGTTTTAGTTCACAAGCTATGTCACATTATAGGTTTATTTTAATAATTTATATACTTTTATTATCAACCACCATCACCGCCTCGACATAGTTTAAGATTTTATATTCTCGTGCGTGCCTATGTAGGTACCGTTTTCAAAGAAAAAAATTATTCGATAGTGTTTGTCACGGTCGTCAAGAGTCAGGTTTAACAGCGACAAACGCCACCACTGAAGAATGTTTTCCGCGACACGCGTTTATACAACATATAATAATATTTTAATTTTTATACGCGTAGAGGTATATGTATTTTATTATAATTATATAAGTATGTATATGGGACAAATGCACGTATTGCGTAGGTATATTGTACAGGTATTATTGTGACCGACATTTTCGTATCGTTGTTATCTACGAAAATTAATATTCAGCCGCGCACGTGCACCATAATATATGTATTATGTATATATAGTCATAATATTTTGCGTAGATGCGGTATTACAGTATTTTGTATATTATTATAATATGAGCAGCTGAATGCAGTTTATACTAGGATAAGAACGCTTTACGCTTAAAACCAATTAATCGTCAAGTCCGTGAATTTATGCTTGGTACCATTATACAGAGCGGTCCATCTTGCACTCGCACCCTCATTTTCACCACCAAAATTCATCAGTTCAACGAATTTATTAAAAAAAATGTTAAAACTCATTTGAAAGTTTCTATCACCAAGGGACTACACTTCATAAATATATAAAAATATCCAAAATATGGTATATTTTAGTATAGGAGCCTATTTACAAAAAAATCCAATAAACAGAATTTAAATAATAGTGTTGTTGAAGTTTGTTAACATTGTTGAAGAATAAAATTAAGTGAGCGTGCATGGTGAATCTTTCTGTACATAATATTTTAATATGCATCTTAGATAGTTAGATGGTGCTCAAGTGTAACAGTTAATAGAATCACTCACACAATTCACCACGTGCCAATAATTGATCATTAACATTTTGAAAATTCCTTCAACACTAAAATTCAAAGTAAATTACATTATTTTGTTAAATGTTTATACTGCATTCTGAAATCATAATAAAACACATCAAACGTTTTTTTATTTTTCTTCATAATTTTTCTTTATATTCTGTTGAATAAAATTATTAAGATTTATCAATTTCAAAAAAAAAAAATAGAAAAAAAGTAGAATTAATGAATTTGATATACAACACCGCATATCTATTTATCAAGAGAGGCATCTACCACGATAAACATAACATAACGAAATTTTCACACGCTTAAATAACTATCTAAAAGTTTCATAGCGGTTACAAGCTATGAGATAGTTATGTTTTAAAATGAAATGACTTATTGTGGGATAGTTGATATTTGCTAGGAAATGGTTAGATACAATTTATATTACTATATTAGTCAATCTTATATAATAAACATCTGATTACTTGTTGAATCATAAATAAACACAGTACACACACGCACACGCACACATACACATGTACATTTATATTACATGTTTCCATAGTGTCCACAAGGAGGAGTGTCAATTTGAATAAGTCGTTTTTCCTTTAAAAACGTAATAGCATTTTTTTTCTCTGACTGAATAAGCAAATTAAAGTGTTTGGCTAATATATTATGTTGAAACAATATAACGTATATCACGTGTGTACGCCACGAACTAAACTATAACCGATTATCTCATACGATTACGATTACGGTCACGATTATTGCTAGACCCAGGTTACCTATTATATTATTATTAAAATATAGTAGAGGACTTTGATTAGGATGCATAATATATTAATAATCGTCATCGTCACCTCGGTGTGACATGTAATTGAGCGTAACACGTTGAGGCACGTCATCATTTTCGTTTTTTACCTAAAATTGTAAACACGTTTGTGCGCATTTATGAAAACACGTTATTCTGACGTACCTACCTATAATGAAATTCACGTTTGGGCTCGAAACCGTAACAATTTATAAATAACCAGTATTATTATGAGAAAAATAATTAATTAATTATGAAAAAATAATGAAGAAAAATTTAAACGTCGGAAAAATAATCAAATTTAAAAAAAAATGATTAAGTTGTATGAAAAATAAATAGGACAACGTTTTGCGACAAAAATATTAATTAAATCATATACCTATCAATTAATATAGAAAATATTACAAATTTAATTAAATACATTGAATTGTATTAAAATATGAGGACAATACTTTCAAGTACAAATATTAGTATACTTTACTAAAAAGTATACCTACTAATAAATGTGCAAATATAATTTTTGAAAACTATTGAGCCAACCTAGTGATGTCTTCTGAGTAACGCCAATAGGCTCAGAATTACGTATGCACGCTATCGTGCTTTCATGTGCAGAGAAATCTGAAATCTATCTATTCTTGGGTCCTAACTTGTTAATATGTGGAGGAATATTACGCCCAAACGTTGTATATGGAGATATGCCCTAAAATGTTGTGTTTTGAGAAAATACTCCTAAACGTATTCATCCTAATGAGCCGAATGACTCGGTAGATGCGTGGTAGACGGCAAGACAGTGTTCGGAAGACAGTATAATATGACAAGAATACCTGAATACCAACTATTAGCCGTATACTTTAGTAGTTCTGCAGTACTGGACTAAATTTGCATAAGCTATGTCTGCAATAACAGTTGTAATTTCCCTTTCTTTGACGACTTTTTTCTTTTTTTTTTTTTATCAGTTTTCTGTATGATGGACTTTTGGAAGCTCGACAATATGACAGTATGTGTAAAATAATAATAATCATACCCTAGAGTAGAATTAAGCAATAATCTTTAGAGACTTAATGTGTACAAAATCAATTTTACATATTTTAATTTAGTTGGCAAAAATTCAACATCCAGCAAAGCATGTGTAACATAATATTATGTAACTATATATTTATGGAGTTAATTTAAAATTTATTATCCACAATAATATTCGTAATCAATAAATATATAGTTGTCATTTTTATTCATAGACAGTATTTTATGTGTCAATCATATTGCTAATAGTCAGGAACAGAAAGATTCATTATGAGGCCACGCTGGGACATTGGCGACGAGTACACTATTGCATAGAAAAATAACAGTTATCCTTCAATATTTGTGATAACCTTGTGGCTATACTAGTCTTAGACAAAAAAAAAAAATTAGAGGCAAATTTATTCTTGTAAACAGTTTATTTGTCATTCGTACAAATACCTATGTATACAATTTGTACCTATATTATTATAAATTTAATAATGAAAAGACACGTTGAACTTATTCGAGGACAAATGCAAATATTCACCGTTTTTCATTTCCGTTAAAATTACTCTTATGATTTATACTTCATCACCCAAAGGTCTTATCGCAGTTAAACATTTAATATAATAACATTATTTTAAAGTACCATAGTGCATGGGTATAATAATACCTATACGGACACTGTAAATTGTATGTATATTATAAAAATTTGAAATAATAAAAATAAACTGTTATTAACTACGTAGTTCGAATCTTTCAATTATGAACATTATTTTAAATAAATTTCAATAAAAGTTTCAAAAGCATAACAAATTTAGCATTTCGAAATAATATTATTATTTATTTATGTATACATTTTAAATTGTTACAAGGCAATCTATAGCTGTGATGTCACATTTTTTTAGTTTTCTAATTTTGCATTACCCTACTTATGATAAGCATTTTTCCATTGGTAATAATAAAGTTATACCTAACGTATTTTACACAATATTAATAATATAGTCGCGTGGAGTTTTAAAATATAATTTGTATTTTTACATCACAGTAAAATAGTGGGTGCAATGTTCTTAATGATCATGCAATTGAAAAGTGTGAACAATACCTAAATCAAAGTGTTTGACACTTAATAATTTGTTCACCTTAAGTTTAATAAAAACTGGTAAATGTGAAGTTAGTGTATAGTAATTAATAAATAAATTTTTCTAAAAAAAAATACATTATAATTTTCGTATTTTAGATAGATGGATTAAAAAAAATGTATCTATAAGACTCTTTATACACCATAAATCATAATTTAATACGCATTACTACAATATTATCCGGGGGTATCTATGAAATAACAGTTTTCGTTAAACCTACCTAGGTATATTATTATATTAATTATAATGGAATAACGGAACAGCATAAATTCTAAATGAAAATAATACAAAAATAATTAATCGGAGTCCGGACCTATAATAGTCATCACTGGAATGTTTTAAAACTACTCGACCGGCCAAGCTCAATCACCTGCCGAAAACTAAACCAGAGAAGCGGAGTAGTCGAGGTCGAACTGACCGGTGACCCGCAAAAAACTGCACCGCCTGTTTTACTTTACCTAACTGGTATTTTAACTGTGTATAAAATAAATCAAACGGCATCCGCTAGTCGGGAAAATCCGATTGGCTTCAAAAAGGGACAAACATTTTTTCCAATTTCGATTCCGAATTTCACTAGCGGTAGTGATTTTCTTCAATTTCGGGTTTAGTTTCGATATCGATTTCGGTTTTTGATGGTTTTTACTTTTTACCGGTATCCAATATCGGTTTCAAGCCTTGAATTGTTTAATAATAATAGCAATCAGTGGCACAGTTATGGGGTGTTTTGGATGTTGAAACACTCTTCTCTATGGTATTCTTGCAAAAATATATTTATTATATTATAATATGTTTTAGATTTCTACAAAATATGTTGTCATATTATGGTTCTATAGGTTCTATTTCATATTTGATAATATTAATAAATAATAATACCAAGATTGATAACTATACAATGGAGAGTGTGGAGAACCCCACACTTTATATTTTTTAAATTAAAAATTAAAAAACCTCAAAATTAGATGTAATTTCTACAGATTTCGAGAAAGCATTTGACAAATTCAACCATAAATTACTTACCAAAACTTTTCAGGATTGGTATATAGGACCATCTCTCTCGTGGTTTTCGTCTTTTCTATCTAATAGAACCCAATCTATAAAATACAAAAACTATGTTTCTTATAAAACTATAGATTCTTCTTAAAAAGAAGTTGTAAAAATCTCAATGATCTAATAAAGCATTGTGTCTCTGTGTTATCTATTACTCTATGAGCTGAAAAATACATTAAATGTAAGTCTTAAATATAATACTTTTTATATTATTATTATATTTAAAAATAAATTATAAAAAAAAAAATTAAAAAAAAAAAATTTTATAAAAATGTTATCACAATTATTATACTTGTCTCTTAGCACTAGTTATAGAATTATATACATTATGTATATTATGTTATTTATTATCAAATTATAAACTAAGTTGTGTTGTTAGTCTGAAATAAGTTGAATTTTAAAATGAAATAAATGAGCAGTAGTTACCTAGTATATTAGGTATCATTGAAATATTATTATTCATAACCTTCAAAAAACCCTGTTATCTCATAATTATTTTTTACTTTTATAATTATTCTGTAGATTGTAAATAGTATGTCCAAAAATCGAATAAAATAATTAGATAATAGGTAAGTCAACGAAACTAAGTTCATTTAAAAACAATAAAAAAACAATAGGTATATACATATATTATTATATAATATATAAGTATGCATTACGAGCCCCCTACCCCGAATATTTATCTCCTGCAGTGGCTTGGTGAACTTGATATTCATCAGAGACAACTCTAATATTCCAACTTTTCATCCGACTCATCCACCCACACAAACCACGACAAAGGCATTAACTTTCATATTTTTAACTATTATCCATCATATTATATTCATATTGTAGATATGAAAATACTATTTAATACTAAATTATCAATCACCCATAAACAACCCCTAAAAACTCAGAGGCGGTCACCTGTTGAATAACCACATCATAACCCCATAGATCGCACTCCTCGTCGTTGAATTTATGTAACCACGTAGATACATTTTAATTCATAAATAATACCATAATATATTAATATAGCTATTTTAGTATTTAATAACGTGTATACGAATATCAAAACTGTATTTTTAAATTAACTATATTTTTTTATTCGTGATTAATTTAATTTGAAAAAACTTAACTATACTCGTGCAATAAAAAATAACAAACAGTAAGATATAGTTTTGTTTAGTTTATGCTTTCTTCGAGTGCAAATCAGATCATGAAGTCACAAACCAGAAAGACAAGACATTTGTCAGTATAATGAAAACAATTTAGGACAGGAAGAAATCATCAAAATGAAAGGTTTAGTTATGTATATATATTTGACAGTGCACCAAACCGAATACACTGTCATTGTCAAAAAATTGTACATAAAGAAATTATAGTAATTTGAGATTTAAATAGAGAATATAATTTAATTGTACTGAGAAAGCAAAATTATTTAAACGACCGGGTTTTAGAATAAAATAATAACGTGAAAACATCGCTGTATACAAATAGTAAGATTCTTGAAATCATGAAACGTTTTTTTAAGGTAATTGCTACCTATTTTTTTTTTAAATGTATGGATGTCGCACTTCAACTCTTGTTTTCACTTTGCATAGGATAATATTATCTATTCAATAAATCTGTTGATTAAATCAATATTGTAAATTCATTCGTAATTTCAAAATATTACATTAATTACACAATACTTTAAGGATCTCTTGAGCTCCTAGACAAGTTACAGAATTATGAAATAAAAAAAAACAAGGAAGTCACTGCTGTATAGTACATTTTGAGGGTACCTTATCATTGAGGTTACTGTAATGTTTGTATTTAATTTCAATTCAATGATAAATAGGTACGAAAAACGATTCCGATTTCTAAGCAGATACAAGCCGTAGGTATTACCCGGTGTACCCGAATTGGTTCCAATACGTCCAAATTGGTTCCTGGGTTGTTACAAAGGGTATATCCGAATTGATTCCGAATTATATTAAAAGTATTTTAAATTTTCCTTCCCATTGTTTGCAAAGTTAAGACTGTCTAAACATATTATGCACTATTGCACTATACAGATATAATTAAAAATTATGTTTTTTGTTTCAAAATATGTAGATATTATTATTATTTTATATTTTTTTATATCGAAAGTATTACTGCAGAGGTAATTTTATTAATCATGTTCTTCGTTGCGGTTTTTGTACTAAACCACAATGTAACATATTATATCATATTCTTCTTGTAAACATTATTTAAAAATTACAGATTGTATATTTCAAAATAAAAATAAAAGAATATAAAATAAATAATGATTATAATAATAATCATGATAGCTGATAAATATGTTTCTTTGTTTTTTAAACATTTTATTTTATCATGGAAAAAATGTATAACAATTAATATTAGTTATAAATTTCAATCTATATTTATTTAGTTTTTTTAAATTTCTGTAGTTCAGTATGTATGTTCCAACTTAAAAGTCTTAATCGGCAACCGTACTTGAACCTTGTTTCACATTTTCATTTTTAAATTATAAAGATTGAAATTTTAATGAACCTACTTTAACTAACTACGAAATAATTTGGAAATGTTCGTGATTTTGATAAAATTTTAAACTCAAACACTTATAGAAAAAATGACCATAGTTTTTGATATTTTTAATTTGTGTAAGAACAAATATCATGTCAAACATTACATTAACAGTTTGATACATATAAACAAAAATATATAAATTGAAATACTTAATCCAAGAAACTAAAAAAATATCAAGTAGGTAGGTATATGGTTATCAATTGGCCACAAAGTTCTAAGATATTATTAAAATTATTTCTAGACTAAAAATTCGAATATAAGCTATTTGTTGAAAATTATAAGTCCCTGCAACAGTTATTCATTTTTGAATTGCAATAAAATAACAAAATCAATTTTATTGAAAACTGCCGGTATTATATAAAATAAAATGTACCCATTTTTCAGTAATTTTTAATTACTATATAAATTTTACCCAAGTAACGATGATAGACAAAAAAATACTTCACATCATTGTAAAACCAATTATAATTTATGGCGCCTTTCAAAATCTAAAACTACTCAACCCAACTAATTTTAAAAGATTTTGAACAATAATGTAGGAATTTAATTAGATAACGTGATACTATTTCGTATCCACAATACTATCAAGTTAATCAATAATTATAAAATATGATGCTCACAATTCTACAAATTGCTGACTTATAGGTATTCATAACTGCTTTACTATAAAATATACATCCAACTGTAGGTTAGGTGAACCACCCAATTATTCGTTTCCATTTAAACATGACACCGAATAAATAAAATTGTATACACCACACCAGTACATTACTTAAACACTCGGCTCGTCGCAACGTAAATATTTAAGTAATATAAATTCTAAAATACGTACCTATACGAATTCATGGTTATATACGGTAATAAATTATTCTGGACATATTTTGACCACGTAGGTAGGTATATTTTCAAGCACCTATTACATTTCACAACAAAGTTATGAATTACAACTCGTATATTATAATAATATTCCTCTCCATGACAAACCCAGCTTACAATAAATTCTTTTCTCGAGATTCCTGATATAAAATAAAGTACCTAACAAATATCGTAATGTAGAATTTTGCTCATAAAATTATATTATCTTACATATAAAATCAACATAAAAGTGCACTACCACCATTGTTCACTTACTACTATAAACAACTACCTACTATATAGGTACACAATGAATTCAATTTTATTGTACTAAGATTTAAGGTTTGAATTTGTATAATAGTCGTGTATTATTTTTTGTGTTAGAACGAAGAACATTGCATTTAATGGGAATCACTACGAAAAAAAAAACGATTTCAACGAAAAATTCCAACACTATAATTTATCCAGAAGACCTAACTACGTATCATATAGTGATTCCACCACTGGATAAGTTTTTCTTCTAATAAATCTTGAAAATATTTCAAAAGAAAAAAATATTTTATGATAAAATGTACGCGTATTGTGCGGTACACAGATTATAAATATCGCAGTTTTTTTATGAAAAAAAAAGGTAATCAAATTCACATAATATAATTTATAACGTGTACCTATACAGTGAATAAACTGTAGATAGCAACTAAAATATAAAATAATACATATATATACATATACACACAGTATTACAATGTACTCAACCATAATATTAAATTGAATGATAACATTGAACACCAATCAAAAACTATACAGATTACGAATAGAAAACTATATTATACTTGGGTTGGAGATAATTATTGAACAAAAAACATTTTGGAAAATCATCATCGGTGATTGAGTCAAATTGTTTATAAGAACAACAATTTAAAATAGAATAAATCATGTAAAAATGAACTAATTTTGAAATGTACTATAGGTAAATGTTGGAACCGATTATAGTACAAACACGACGTTTCTTCCGAACCTCTCAGAACGACGCCACGTATATCTGTACAACATAATATTATTATGTACCTATAATGCATATTAGTACGTCACATTATACATATTTTATACATAATATTAAAATAAATATAATATGCGCAATATACAACTCTACATTGTGGAGATTTGTGTCAACGCCCCCCACCCCAATTTATTTTGTACCTATCTTCTATACGGAATAAATAAACGGTAATAATAAAGCATTTAATAAATAATATTTCAAACACGAATCGTATCGAGTATATACAATATACAAACCGGTCTTGAAGACAGTAAAGATTTATCTATATTATGATTCGTAAATGGATATTATTGTTGTATTATGATTCGTTACAAAATGTATTATTTTATAATATTCAATGGAAACATACTAAAAGTTCATTGCCATCGAACATCTATAATACGTATATCGTAGTATGCAATAGTTGGGTATATCTGTTTATTTATTTTATTCTCATTATGTATACTTATCGTATTTACATAATGGTATGCACCAATACACCATTAAATTATTGAAATTGATTGATTATGTACTTATAACTTTTAACAAACAAAAAATGGTCAATACAAATGATTTTCATACCACTTACTACTTAGCATAATATGTAGGTAATGCCTATGTTTGGCTACACGTAATATTATAATATGGTTACAAGTTACAATAACTAATAAATCCTTGTCTGAGAAATAAAGTGTTTCAAAAATAAAAATATACACATTATTTTCTAAGATTTTAGAAAAAAGAAACCTACTTACATCTGAATAAAGTTTAGAAGTTTCAGCTCAATTATAAAAATCGATTGTGTAAAATATAATACATAGCAAACCAGTAAATTAAAATTACACATTTTATATGGGCAATAATAATTTAACGATTTGTGTGCAAACATTATTATTTATTAAAGTTTAAAAAATGATCCAGTACGCAAAAAAAAAAAACATTCAACAAGTAATTGATGCAAGTTATAAGATTTTACATTTGTATTGTAAGAGTACTCTTTGAACTTATTACAGTTATTGATGTAATATATTATCTACGGTTATTTCAAACATAAAATACCTAACAGTATTTAATAAACAAAACAATAGCTAACAAGCTTTTTTCGATTAAAAAAACGTGATCTAAGCAAATAATATAAGTACCTACGGTGTACATAGTATTATTATGACAGCATAATATTATATTGCTATATGTTAAAATTATAACTCATAAATCAGATAAAAATATATTAATTTGCCCCTATGGATAATTTTAAAATTGTGAAAAAACTGATTTTTCATGATTTAATGAAGCAATGTCCATAAAATACTTAAGCGTTTTATACTTTTAATACTAATTAAATAACTATGTATAAAAAATAAATTGAATGTGAGGTATGTCAAAAATTATAAAAATAAAATACCTAGTTACGTGTATACTTTGATATTTTTTTAAAATAAAATAACAATGACATGATAAAATGTATTTTTAGTTACACAGAATTTTCTTATAAAAGATAATAATTATTTATCTAAAACTATAACATTATATATTTATATGGTTTGAAGTATACTGTAGTATTTTACTTAAAGTTATACTCATAAAAAATAATATAATAGCAGAGTCAGTAGAGCTGTAGAGGGATGTCATAAAAGCTTTTTAAAATTATATATACGTATAGTACTTACTACTTATAGGTATATAGATACTGTAGAAATCCATTGTTTGTATCTTCATATACGTTTTTAGATAACACTAATGACAGCATGCATTTTTAACTCCCTAAAGATTATTTGTGTAAAGAATATTTTTCTAAGGATTCTGGTACTTAAAATGACAAAAATCAAATTTCGAACAAGTAGGTAGCTATATAATTGTTCAAAATTTAAATGAGTGGATATTGAATGATGCGGTGTCTAATGGCACATCATGGGGTTCTATTATCTCGCAATATGGAAGTCTACTACTTCGCTTGTTAAAACTTTATAAGTTAAGGTATACTGCATTAGTGCAATAGTACATGTAGAGTGCCACAAGCCGGCAACTCAAAAATGTTCATATTTACATGTCAATTCACTTGAGCCTATGAAA
This sequence comes from Myzus persicae, assembly GCF_001856785.1. Lineage (NCBI taxonomy): Eukaryota > Metazoa > Arthropoda > Insecta > Hemiptera > Aphididae > Myzus > Myzus persicae. The sequence goes on along the minus strand of NW_019100958.1, from coordinate 58,590 downwards.
AACAAACACTCTTCTTCTTTGGACATTTCCTGACATAAGTATATTTTTTATCCATATAGTTTTCATATTAAATTGTAATCGAACGTTTAGTATAGCATCAATTTTTATTTTTATTTGTTAGGCCTTTCTATTATACCCGGAGTTACACCTTATATATGTATATTATATTAGTATAATATTCTATAATCACATGATGTTCATACCTATATAACAATTAAGCATTTGGTTGGTTAAAATTTAATTTTTACATTAAACAAATGAATGAAAGAGTCGGAAAAAACAAAAAAAAAATTAAATAAAAACGATGATTTTCGCTCAAATAAAGTTTTTAATAAAATCAATTTAGTTTTTTTGGTTGAACAAAAAGACCAACAATCGCAAATAATTTAAATTTTCACCGGATGTTTACAATACCATTTTGGCATTTTCTACACACCATTCAATTTTTGAAAATTGTTTGAGCTATTTATAGGCATAAGAAAATTTCGATTTTACAGAGTTACTAGATGAATCCATGCACTTCGTTTCCCGTTAAAAATGCTAACTCTAAGTAGGTATATGAGTTTTCCTAGGGTTACCCTACCTATAGTATTACCTATATATTTATACCCACGTGGCCACGTGTCAATTAAATGATCAATTTATTCATATTCGTGTAATAATTTATATGCTAACATTTTTTTTCCTAACGGTTAGATAATATTATACAATTTGTATACACATTTATTGTTTCTTATATCACACAGGAATTATAATGGTCTCTTTAACAATATGCTATGAAAAATAAATTAAAAAATCGTTCTCAACATTGTCACCAAAATAGTGTCGTGCTATAATAGCAGCTATCAAATGTCTGCTACGGTGACTTCAGATAGGTAACCAATATAGCACAACACGAAGTGCGACGTCACGCGTATAATTATTTATGTACCACTATATATAAATACCTAGCCAGCAGTGATCAAATCCGTTGCTTATTTATAAATAAGTGGCAGCGGTGACTTTGGCGTTGAAATACAAACCGAAAATGGGATTCCGTATTGTTATTCGGTATCAACTCGAAACAAGCGAACGTGCTGCAGGCAACTGCAAGAGGATGCAGATGTATGTGCAACGTGCATAATGCACGTATATAATATAATAAAATCGTCAGCGGTGTCCGCAACTTTCGATTTGGTAAACATTACAGACTCGGTCGAAATGTTCGCGATTGCCTGTCGGGGCAAAAGAGGAATTGGTGATTTTTTGAGGGTCTGTAAGACAACGAGAATCCTGCAAACGTGTCTCACTGCTTACGGGCACTGCTCGTCTGCGCATGTGTGTAGTATAAATGATCATTAGTGTGTGTATGCTCCCCACCGATCAACTGCATCATACGTATTACTACGCCCCCACATGCACGTGTTGTTTAGTCACTAGGTAGATCGAAATATTCAAAGTCAATTTATCGACGTAAAAAGCTGAAGAAAACGTAAGTGCTTTCAAAGGTCCGATGATTTACAAAAAGTAGAAACTTTTGAAGGCATAAACAAGATTATTTTTGCACCGGTCTGAGCACTTTTTAGATTTTACCGAATTCTCGACGGAAATAAACGTTTAACAGTTTAATACTTTTTAAAATAAATACATTGAAAATTTTCAAAAATATTCAATATAATATGCTCCGACCGATGCCAGGTCGACTTGAAATGTTTACATTTTTCGAATCGGACCGCTTGATGCACTTCAGTATTCGCCATCAGTCGATATAAGGTCGTTTTGGCGAAAAATCGATAGGCCATTATCATATGTGCATGTATTAAAGAGACCGGAAGAGATTTACTTGCCCTTCGAAGACGACTCTGTCCGCGCCGCGGTCGTTGCAGCTTCCGTCTTCGTCGCGGTACGCTACCCTCCGATTCAGCAGTGGCGTCCGATCAGTGGCACCGTCGACGACGATGGATACGGCGGCGTCCGTGTCTGGCGGCGTCCGCGATCCGCGACGTTCCAAGTCGTCGAACGTCACTCCCCCGGCGCCGACTGACGTGGCCGATCCGTGGTGCTGTTGTCGCCGTCGCCGATCGGAATTACCGCCGGAACCGTCTTCTCGGTCGACGTCCGCGGTGGACTCGGCGGGAGGCGCGGTCTCGTCGATGACAGACATTTTAGCGGACGACCGCCGGGGCACGAAACGACGCGACGTAGGTATAGGTTAGGCTACAGTCGGCCACAGAGGACGGACGGCAAGGTCCCGGACGAACGCGAAAATTTTATGGAAACAATACGAATTCGTGTTTCAATATACGACGGCGATAATTGTATTGTTATTGTTGTTATTATTGTAATTGTCGCCGTACAATAATATGGACTGCGACTGCGGATAAAACGTTATATTATTGTAACACTATGATGGGTAACAACAATCGTCCGACGGACGAATCGCGTGTCAGAACGGGCTCGGGCTCTTATCACGGGTTAATAGTTCCCCGCGATTGTAGTGCAACATTTACATATATAGGCACTCACATCCCGACACGATAATAACAGTATATTATGCCCAATATTGTAATAACAAATTACGACGTGCGACGTATGCCTACCTGCGGTTCGACGAACCACGTGCGAGTTCGATCATTATCGCGGAAATAACATTATAATTACGACATTCTAACACCTATAGCGGGCCCACCCAGGTGTCGCTGTGTTATATATTTGTACAGCTGATAGAGCTTGTGCCGAGTGCGCGGGTATGAGCGCTTTTTTTTCGACTCGCGCTCGGCCCGAGCCGAAGATTTCGTCGCGCCGCGGGCGGGCGGCCCGCCGGCAAAATAACAGTAACGTTACTTCTTGCGGCTACGGCGAGGGGCACGCAGGTAACCGAAATTATATAGGTAATCATTATTATTATTTATTATTATACGACCACGACTAACTGTAATATAGGTACTACCTATTATAGTCTATTATGATATTATTAAAGTTTATTGTCGTTTATTGTCGTTTACAGCTATATAATAATACTTAATGCCCCTGTAGACACCGGTACGAGCAACGGCCACGCGTGTATTGCCCACGTCGGTTTTGCCTGTCTGCGTCCAAGTGTGCCGTGGTCGTCGAGCAACACAACGCACCGAACCGCGGTAAGCGGTTGCCTACCCGAACGCGTAGACGGTGACGCGGTCTGGAATGTGTCCTATCCGTTTCCTCGTCAAATCGAAAGTATATGCTCACCATATTTGTCATTTTTCTCTAATTTTTTTTAAACACTACGTCTGAAAAATGTCCAAAAAATGTCTACACATTAGACAGTCTATCTAACTTAGGTCCCAGAAATGATTACTTGGTACCATATATATTATCCACCTACATTATCATAAAGTATAAGCCCTAAATTAAACTTCAAAACCAACGCCTTAGCCAGCTAGACTATGTTTCTACCTCTCCGCCTCTAATATTTAACTGATTAGGTGCAAGTATTTAAGAAAATGAAGAAATAAATGTTATTACTTCGGATATAACTTAGTCTGCAGGTTAATCCAATAAGCCATAAAAGCATGTCTTAGAATATTAAATTTACCGTGTTTGAGGTGAGAACTGACATGTAAAGGTCATATATGTACCTGTAACGTTCGTTGAAATGATATTTTGATATCTAGTTAAAAATGACGTATGTTCTGCACTGAAAAAATCAGGTTTTTTTGTTTTTCCGTCGACGCAAAGTCCATTCGAGTGAGAGATTCCCCCTTGAACTCATTTTGTTTCACCTGTAATACAACTGCAATGTCCTCGTAGAACACACTATATATATTACTACTGACGAGTTATTTTTATGAGTTTTTGGAATCATCTTCTTGTATTGAGTTTGATATATTTAAAAATACCCGACTACTGTGCGAAAAATAGTCTGCTCACACCTTTCCTATGTCTATTTACAGTATAAAATGTCTTGTGCGGAATTGCACCGGACCAATAAAAATTTCCGTTTTAGGCAGGTTTCCATCGCAACTGAATAAAAAGGAAAATTCCGTAGTATAGAGTTATAATATTCTGCACGAACAAGGTTGTTACATTTTCCAGCCAATAATTAAAAATGTCATAGGCCTAAACTTAAACAAATCTTTGAAGACATTATGAGAGCAAATACAACGATACGAATCGACTGGTAAACTACGACTACAGTGACAATAATGAGCACTGATGTGTAGATTCAAGATAAAATGTACTTATCTGTCGATACGTATTAATCGCTGACCTTAATAATTGTTTATTAGCAAAATAAATGTGGGTATTAAAAATATTTTTGTTCATTTTACGATGTGTTTTTCCATTATACGGAAAAAAACCAAGGAAAAAAACCACGGGAAAAAAACCAAAATGATAATATAATCAATGTTGTACATCAATTTGTACATCTCCATGTATAATATTGTTTTCCAGCATATTTTAAGGTATACATATAACCTTTGTGACAAAGCTTATCTGCACCCTTATTTGATTTAATAATTTCCATATTTTAAAATATTAAATCCAGAACTTTAAAAAAAAACAATTTGCAAGACACAAGACACAATAACACAATACAGTAAATTCACAGTGAGCAAAATGATCAATAGTGTATTTTTATATGATCTTCATATTCCCCCAATTTCAACTATAATCAAACTAAAATGTATGTAATAGCATACATAGTGTTTTGTATTATTATTATCTCCATTATTATATTATAGTCGATATATTATCACTCATAAAATTGATACTTGTAAAGTTGGGTAAGTGTAACACCAAAAAGTAACGTAACTTGCTCAGCTTTGAAAATTGGATAAAATAAATATAATATAATTAATTATATAATATTGACAACACAGCAATAGATTGTATATTATTATATTTTGTAATTATACTAATTCTCTGATTATATTATTATCATTTTGGTTTTTTTTTCCGGGATTCGTTTTTCCGTGTATATGAGGTGTATATGATTTGCGTGACCAACAAATAGCTTTCCGTTTTACGTTAGACAGGTTCCGTTTTATCAAGGGTTTAATCCTATGTTAAATTATAGAAATCTGTCGGGACCATAATAAATTTCCGCACAGAAAAGGATTCCGTCTTGTCAAGGGTTCGGATAAGGCAGGTTTCGCTGTATTATAATATAATTGTAGTTATCTGTATAATATTATGTAGGTAATGAAATAAACAATAATATGTTATAAGCATTTTAAAGCTAAGAATTTCAAAAAGAATGTAGGTAGTGTTGTAGCTATAACACGTAATCATTTGTTGTCTTATCATTATATTATGCATATACTTATTGTATTATATACTCTGAAATAGTTTCTTTTTTAATGTATTTCTCTTTGTGGATTGTTTAATTTGAACATTGTTTAGAAATTAAGAATGTTAAATCATAGAATGTACACAATATACTTTTCTACTACAAATAATAACAGTCATACAATATGGAATATCTCCAAATTTGAACAACTCTAAAATCAATAATAAATATACTATTGTCTTTTTCTGGTGTCGTTAATTATTATATTTGAAGCAAACGTGTAATAAGGTTAAAAACGATTGGCCGATATGCCTTCAATGGAAGGCCTCTCGCCCACACACAATCAACCTAACACTCATTGTACAGCAATTTTACTTATTGTAAAAACTATTTTATAGATTGTGCATTAAAAAAAAAAAAACTAAAGATAAAAAAAAAATTAATTAAAAATTAGAAATATAAGATTGTTATTATTGTTCGTATGGCCTAAACAATTTTCGTTATCTAAATGCTACAAATCGTAAATCGTTAATTTATTCAATGTTAATTTACTGCTTCTTACCATTTATACCTATATATTATAACAGTTAAGAACTCAACACCTTATCCAAATATGTAAGTTTTATTGTTATAAATTCAAATAAATTATACTGGATACATAGTCCCTTGACTATTATAGCAATTATAAAAAGGTTAGGCTAAATTAGTTTACCTATATTAGATTATTACCGAAGAACTAACAGTTTACCCCATAAAATTATGAAAAACATTGATAATTGATCAATTATATGAACAATTATTTTGACTCTTATAGGATATACTGTCTACATCAACAAAAATTTCCAAGTAAATCGATGGCAGTTATGAAAACAAAACACGTAACTAGTAAAGTATTTAAGAGGATGATGTCATAAGTAGTTAAACAGTATGAAGAAAATGGCAAAAAATCTGTAAACTGTATACTGACAACTGACCTACGCCTGTACTTGATGTATTACGAATTGCGGTAGGCAGAAACAGAAGCAATAAGTATATTCAAGTAAAAAACATACTCTCTTACGTTTAATTAATTTTAATTCCAATTACATTTTTGTGAAAAGCTTGTTCCTGATACATCATATATTTTGATTTATTTTGTATATTTCGAATAATCAAATATGTTATAATATTATTGATTAATTTATTTTAACTAGACTTCAACATTTTACAATGTATATAATGCTTTGTGATCAAAGGATTAACTCTGTTTTATTTTTACTGATCTAAAGTGGCAACAACAATTTATAGGATTGTATAAAACATATAAGGACATTTTTAAGTAAAATGTGCTTTCTTTAAATTGTATTATACATTTATATGTATATACATAAATATTATAACATATTAATCGAGTAGTTATTTTTGGACGAACACATGAAGAATGCCTTTCATTCGTCAAAAATATACTACTTAATCAAAGTCTTCAAGTTTGCCAATTACCACACTTAAATATCTAACATAGCCTGCAGACCGAGAGTCCCAAGCACGTGACATGTAAAACATTTTTTCGTGTTTGTTATTATTTTGAAAAACGCATTGTATATCCAAATAAATTGGAACAAAACAAGTTTTTAAAAATACATTCACCGTGAACGGACGTCGAATTAAACAAAGACAGGTAGTAACTTAGAAATTATACATAATAATTTATCAAAAAGACAAGAACACACGTCATGATATTATTATATTAGGTACCTGAACCTGACTTTACTAGGTGCAACCCACGAGAAGTGAATAAGGAGACAACTCGGTCGGAGCTTCGAATCATAAAATAAATTAATGTTGGCCACTGCCATGCCAGTTGAGGGCAACGCTTGTTTTTACTTTTTTTATTGACACCCATAACATGATACGTATAACAGTCATGTGGAACTGTAAGTACGTTCTCATCATAAATCAAACTATTATAATGCACTGTACTATACTACAATATGTACACATGAACATATTCATCGACTGTCCCAGGACAAACTACTCACATTAATAATATTAGAGTATATTAAACAGCTAAACGGCGCATAAAATATAAAACGGTTTTGATTAGGTACTGCAGTTTGTAAGTAAAAAATTGGTACACGCATTAAATAAAAGTGGAACATTTACCTGGCACGCGTGGCATTTATTATGACATACTTCATTTGCATGATGAATTGTGTAAATTATAAAAATAAAAGATAAAGATTATGAAAGATAATAATGTGTACATAACGTTTCTCGCGCGTTCTATTATAGTCACCAGATTTGACATTGTAGAGAACATTTTAAATTATACGCATAAAATATGCGCTTTTAGAAATATTAAATAGGTAGGTACACTTAATAGCATAATATACCTAAAACATTAAAAACTTTTATACCGGCTCATTGCAGAGACAATGTGTGGTTTTTAGTCTTAGAGATAATTATTAAAATTCTATAAGCCGTTAAACTTGGTATTGTTCTAAGTCCATTATTTAGTAGAGGTACTAGACATCTAAAGCAACACTAAATAATGAGCTTTTTACCCCACCATATTACTCTGTTGAGCATACGAGACAGGAAGCACAGTTGAGGTACCTATATACGGCTATATATAATGGTTTATTTCTTATTTCTGTATAGGTAACGGGGCATGCAATTTCAGTAACGGTAGGTAATGTCCTGTATACTTATAAGTATAGTACCACTAATATTGTTTTATGAAACGAACCCGATAATTACTTTATTGCTTTAAAATTTGTACACACTCTACTTTTTTCTTAATTCCTTTTTATTATTATCAACATTCGAAAAACAATTTGTGTTAGTCTGTCTATTTTAGTAGATAAATAATAAGTTTATTCGTGAGTATATGAAAATTAAATGTGCACATAAAAATACTTGAAATCAAAATAAATAAAAACAAGGCGCTAAACTAATGTCAAGTAATAGGTATGCAATGCGGCCTACACATTATAAGTGTCGTTCGCGTGTTTGGCAGTCGCTCTGCGCCGTCTCCGAATTCCACAAATTGAAATCGTAATTTACAAGACAAGAAATTATTATACCATTTATACCGACGGCCTAGTTGAATATTAGAAAATTCAATAGCTCAATATCATCATTATAATTCAATAAATACTCTAAATAAATATGATATTAGTTTTGTTGAAAAGCACAATACGCAATACACTGCAAATGATTAACAATGCTTATCGTATACAATTGTATAAACTCGCACTAAATAATATTACAGAAACAAACATATCAATTTATCCCAGTTGAATTTTAAATGTACATATTAATATATAATCATATCGTACGTATCCATTGTCCATAACTTAAAATATATAAATAATTATATTTCAACACTTGAAATTGGCTAAATTAACTTGGTAACTATACAATTTATAATCATTTAAACGTATTAAAAAACTCGAAATAAAAATATGTTTCTACGCTAATTATAGTATCTGAAATATGTTATCATCAATAACACCTAATGATTGACACTATACAAGTTCACCCATGCAGTGTGATAATATATGATAAAAAAAATATCATTTTTTTTAAACAGATACAAATAGAATATATACCTATGTATATACCATACATTTAAAAAAAAAATACTAAATGAAATATGCTTATGTTAGTAAATTATGGAGATGTATGTACACTTTAATAAAATTAGGTACAATAATAGATCTAGCCTAATTTTGTTTAGTTAATGAGCGATAAAGGTAGGTATCACGCACTATGTAGCTATACTAGTTAATGCTCAATACCATAGTGAGCAGTAACTTCTAACCACTGTTTAAAGATGTGATAATTATCATATTTTCACTATTTTTCTAAGTCACGTAGGCACTTTGCGAAAAAAATGTCGATAAATCGCATAACTCGCTGTGTAGCCGTCAGCTGAACAAATTGCAGAATAAAATTCAAACGCTCATAATATATATTAACTCCAAGGCCTCAACATTGCAGTTAATACATTTCAATGTCTTCTTACGTAGAAGAAAATCGTAAAAACTGGGTGTCCATTTTACGAAAACCTCGGTGACATGGACGTAGATATAAGTGATAGTCAAATTAAATGTACTTAGTATTTATATTAAAAGTTTGAAATGATATGCGGTGTAGGTACCTTTAAAATCGAATAAACGAATTCGATCAAAGAAGATCTAAAAAAACACATTTGAATAACTTAGGTACTCGTTATTAGGTAGGTATGTATACAATAATTTTTTTAAGCCTTATTTTATTTCTAGAGATTTGTAAACAGTTTTTTTCTGTGGATAACAACTTGAAAATGTATTCCTAAAAACAAATTTACATTTCTGTGCCAGTACATGACGTATTTCGCTTGTTAAACAGGTTATTTTAACAAACCATTAACTGTGTAGGCATGCAAATTTACATCTAAATAACTTCATCTTTGAACAAAAACAATAAAATAATCATTTTTATGATGATAAAATTTGGTTAAGACAATCTAGATTCTAGATAAAATAGTACATATTATAAAATAACACGTGTATGCAGGCTGTATATATTATGAAGCATTAACGGTGCAATAAATTACCTACAATATTTACAAGCTCTTTTGCTCTTGTATTTGCAAAATTATTTAATCCCACTGAGCCTTGCCCTTGATTTCGTCAATATCCAAGTCAATGCTCCGAGAAGACTAAATAGATTAGGAATCGGAGTAATAGGACTTTGAGCGTACAAAAAGTAAAAATAATATGCTCGTCAAAAAGTTTTACCCCTGGGTAATGCAGTTTAACTTATCTTTCGTGTCCATATAAATTACCCATACACGTATTAATATTTTATATGCCCATTATAAACATATTTAAAGATTGCACATTTTATTTACGAAACAACAAGCATATTTTTTATGTTTGAAACATACCAGATACACTGTTGGTCGTTGGATGTACGTCATATGGCATTCATTACGTCAATACCTAGATACCGAAGATATACATAATACATAAAATCATCTTTAACACTCGTCATCAACAGGCGTTTCTATAGATGCTAGAATGCAATCGGTAGGTACAAGCTACTTATGTGATACATTATGACGGGAATGAGTTAAAAATTTAAATAAAAAACTGAAACTAAACGCCGATTGTATAATATTCAATATTGGTAGTATAATATTACACGGTCACCGTATAATATCCAAACAGACATTGTATTTTTTTTTTCGAGGAGCTGGTTTGATTTGGCCTTTGAGCTGAACAGCTGATTCAATTACAAGCTCGCGGCTAACACAAATTTATATGAATATAATGTGTACGTACCTACCTACGGCTGTAATGTTTATGTAAAAAAATGCTCGTTTAATCGACTGCTACGATAATAATACCCGCCCATTTAATGCAGGTTGCTAACTATTGCTAAGTAAGACTAACCGAGATTTATGGCTCTGCCAGTAAGACGTATATTAAAAGGCCCCTGGACCACAATCGCAAATCTGCACACGAGCTGACATATTATTATTACGACCAGTGGTGGATTTAGCGTCAGGCAAAGTAGGCAGTTGCCTAGGGCGACAAATTTTTAGGAGCGGCAATTTTAGGCCAATATTTTATAGAAAATACTAGGTTTCTTTTTGATTTTCTAATGTAGGGTGATTACTCTGAAGGATGGTAAATAAAAAAGCTTAATATTTAAATATAATATATTATTCTTGTTAGTATAATTAACATTTCCTCTTTATTTTATAATACATAAAAATAAACGTCCAAGTAAATTATCGAACGACTGGCGGAACGTATATCTATTATCTAAATACTAACCATAGATAACAATTCTAACAAAATCAAGACGCAAACAAATGAAACAGTTTATTTTCTTACATTATTTTTTCTCATTAGTTATATGTTGTATAATAATAAGTACTTACACATTTTTAAGTTTGATTATTTGCTATTGTTTTTTATAATAACATAATATCAATTTGATTGAACACATTAATTTTTTGAAGGAACATAATTATATCTATACAATAATTATATTTAATTGGTTGAGAAAATGTATTCAAAAAAATGGTGATATATCATACCTATTTTAATTAATATTCCATTAGTATACTATTTACTTGATTAGAACAGTTTATTAACATAACCAATAATTATTGTTTAGTATCAGTGTTTATGATTTATTGTTTTAGTCGTTATGTTAAATGAGTAATTAAAAATACGTTTTCTCGTTGATAAGTTTGATGGGGCGGCCAAATTATAATTTGCACGTGGGCGGCAATTGTCGTCCTAAGCCCGTCTCTGAATTTACCGCGACGGTCGACAAATCGTGTGAAAGTGCACGAAAAACGCGTGTAAAGCGCACCTGCAGTGTGTCAGCTGCAGCGGATACTGCACGAACGCACCGGAAATGCCGGGCAGACCTCGGATATCGTATAATTGTACAGACACCCGTAATAATTGTCGTCTTGAGAACGGCGTAGCGGCGCAATCACAATATATTCACATAATAATAATAATAATAATAATAATATTAATTTTATGACGCGTTTAAATCCCCCGTTTGGAAATCAGCGTATTGTAACGACCACGGCCAACGCAACTCGCTCGGCCGGGTCGGCTGACGGCTCTATATTATTATTATTATTATTATTATTATCATCATCATATTAATCAGGATGTTCGCGCGTGGCGTACGTGTGCGTGTGGTAATTGAATCAGGAAGCTCGAAATCACGAATCTTCTCCTGCCGCCGCCGCCGCCGCCGCCGGCATCCCAAATATGTATGTATAACAATATATTATTAGGTGTACGTTTTTTTTTATATTATATTATCACTACACGCGTCGGCGCGTTTGCGAGTACAACAACAATAATTACCATGCACGTTTTAATGCGTGCGCGGCGGCGGCGGCGGCAGTGGGTCAACCGAGTGCTAACATGAGGTCAGTCGTGTGCGCTGCATCGGCGTCGGAGCTCTGCGCCGGACACGCGACCTTGGCACGTAGACACGAAATTCCCTTGCGTACCGCGATAACTGTTAAGTCCATCACCCCTCCCACCTATAATAGTTGTTGTTACGACGTGGTCCGCGCGGGATAGGTTTTCCCGTTCCTCCCGGAGACTTCGCGAAAACGAATATATTATTATCGTCATTATAGGCGCACATATTCTAGCCATCACTGATTGTTAGAAAATTGGGCACCCGCCGACGACCGAGTCGGGTAATAGTTACTATTACTTTCGCGACAAGTTTTCTGTTACTCGGAGTTTTATAAAAAAAAAAAGGTAGAAATGAATTCGAAGCATATTGCACTTTTTGCAAAAGCTATTTTCAAGTTGCACACGGTGGAAAATCTGACATAGTCGATCATTTTAAATGTAACAAACATACTTTATTTACTATTTTTCTGTCCGTCCCGGTTTTACTTGATTAAATTATGGCAACCCTATAATAGTACGCCTTACTGCACGATATTAGAGTATAGGTAGGTACCATTAAAAACACTATAGTGAAAACTGCGGTTAGGCACACGACGATAATAATGTATGGTTTTAACATTGTTTCTTGCACTACGTCCGAGTACCAAAGGTTTAGCGTAAAATACGTATGTTAACAGCAAATGCATTTCTTTCTGCTGGAAGCTATATGACATAAAAAGTCGGACGGTCGTCCATTGACGAAAGTTCTAATCGGCGAGCACGTCACGGCCATGATTAGGAAACAATACTGTCGTGAAACCTCTCTATAAAGGACACTCAACACACATTATAGGAGTTATAGAAATATCAACAATGGTACATTACTGTAAGTCTTCTAAATAGCAAATTGGTTTTGTAATGTTTGCAGGGAGCAATAGTTTGGTGCGCTTTAGTACGGCTGGTTTTTTTCAACGCAAAATAGCTACTAAAAAAATTGAGTTTGAATATTTAATTATCAGTCCATAGTTGGTATAAACTAAACTTTCGACGGATTGAGTACAGAGGTACCTCAGGCACTCCATAAGCACAACAAGGCAGAGGAGGACTGGGGGCTAGAGGCCTTAGCCATCTCCCCCAAAACTACTTATAACTTATCGAGATAAATTAAATTTCGAAAGCTCTAACTTATATAATATACATTCAAAATGAATAAATAATAATAATGCATTATTTAGCATACTGTTCAGTAAAATGTTGTACTAGGGACAAACGCCAAGTCCAACGATACCATCACGCAATAGGCATAAATTCATATAAAATATTTTGTAACTTTTACTTGTTTCATAAGGTGTTTTGTAAAGTATGTTTATATTTTGTTTTCGAGTTTTATTTATTTTTTGACCATCACGGATACATCTAATTACAACCTATATTTAGTCTTAGTTTAAAGTATAATATTATGTACAACGTACCTATATTATATGGCTAGGTATAAAAGTTTTTTAAAAATTTAGTATACGCTAACATAACTGTCTTTAAATATGTTAAGTAAAGCTTGAAACAAGTCTTGAACACTTTTATTAGAAATAATACAACTAAAATTAAACAAGAGTAAAAAATAAATAAATAAAATAAAGATTTTGTTTTTTTTTTATTATAATACAAATAGGCAATACATATGGAGCTCCGCGGTGGGCCAAGCTGCATGGGATTAATTTTTAGGAAAATTTATGGAGGGGATTCACGCAGTCCCCTCAAAATGTTTGGAATAGTCGTGCCACTGAGTAACCCCGCTAGATTCATACCTCATGTTTTATTGTAAAGTAGAAACCTGAAAGCTGAGTGTGAGTACCTAGTTATCAGTCATTACCCGAATATATCGGACACGAGTGGGCAATTTGTCTATGACAGATTGCATAATATATGCAACGTCAGTTCATACTGGCATACTGCATACAGCATACTTGCATACTGCATTTATATTTATATTGAGCGCAATCCAAATCGGTTGTCACTTGTAATTCGCTAGTGAGAATTTATGATTACAATAATGAATTTACTCAAACTGATTATTGGTATCAATATTTTGTCTTGAATTACAAATATATACCATGGATGCTTGTATTTAAAAATATAAAATATCTATTTAAAACTTCTAACAAATGTACACGTCATTAATGTATAGCAAAATATTTTACTGATATTTTTAGTTATATACTTACAAATATATATATATATGTTATATATAAGACATAGTTATTGCATTTCAACTCATAGAAGTGTGCAGATCTTGCTGTCTGCTGTTACACAATCCGTGTCAATCATTATTGTGTTTTCATTAGAATATATTTTCATTTTAGTCTTGGTTCAAGATATAAGAATGCCTAGTATTTGAGCAATTCGTGTTATACACTATATGCGCGAAGACAAAATACACACAACGAGAGTGGCAGCTTCTCAACGTGTCCGTTCTGTGCGAACATCACCTATACGAGAATAAGGACCAATATTATTCATTATACACGTATATTTAGCTTTTTTTCACAACACTGTGAATAGTAAAAAGATTGAACAACGATTATTGTAGAAAAACAATTCTAACTTGTACCTACCTATCTGCACGACCTATATTCGACTCGATTTGAACGTCGATTATGAAACATCGAATAAAAAAAAAGAACTAAGTAAGTAGTAAGTACCTACTCAATTATCTTGTTTGATGACAGCAAAGCGTTTTTATCGTAATTNTAGTAAAAAGATTGAACAACGATTATTGTAGAAAAACAATTCTAACTTGTACCTACCTATCTGCACGACCTATATTCGACTCGATTTGAACGTCGAGAAGGGTATGATGCCGTAAACGTTCGTCTTAGTATCATTCGAGTATTTAATTTGTGTTTGATTTGTACCGAATATGTTTACACGCCGAGATACATCACGGGCGTACCTGCACCTATGCCCTCCAAATGTGAAATAATACCGGAGTCAAGTGCACCTGCCACTAATCGCTATACCCGCGACGAGTGCTGCTTCTGTATACGTGACGTCGAAAGTGTCACGTGTGGGGTCCCAAACTTTAGGAGACCGCAGAATTGTCGGCGATGCGTTTCGGTTTTGAACAATCAGTCCGCGGCGCTGGGGGACCTCGGTGGCCTTTATATATGTATTATATCGTATAAATGCGTATTATGTGACACTCATCACGTACACAGCGGTACGCGGATAATTATTAATTACGCTGGACCGGTTTTCATCCCGATGACAGTACGAGTATACGCAGAGTATGTATACCTAATCGTAAATATAATGATGGCTGATTAAAATTCCGACCCATCGATTGACCGGCGTGGATATGAAATTATGAGCGCGTAATCACGAATTAACATAATAATATAGGACAATAATAATGTGTTGCGACAATAATCTCTATACCAGATCAAACAGCGTGCATTTCACACGTCCACCTGTCAGAAGGTCATCTTAATAAATTAAATGTAATCCCACTACCTACGTCACGTTAATGACTGGATATATTAAATATAATATAAAATACATTTAGCACGATGGTTAAAAGTTTCCTCTTGAGTACCATTATTATGGCAGTGTAGAATTAACAGCGAGCACGTCGTACTTCGTTCGATGATATATATATTATATGCCTATACGTGAATGTCTGGATAAAACTGTTTCTTTCTGACTTTTTGAGTCTTGTTCGTTATTCGATTCATTTTTATTTTATTTTTTTGATAAATCGCCGGCGTTTTGTTTTTATTGTGTCACCTTGTTTTAAATCGAAAATAACTGATTGTTTGTAAACCGGATTGCTGTAACCCGCTGTAACGCTATGAAAAAAAAAAAACGTCGGCAACCCCACGAAAACACGACGAGTTCATTATATAGTTATCCGAGCGTAACAAGATGCTTCAGAAATTGGTAAAGAATTTTTGGAATGTTGAATATTGATGATCATTTTTGCGCAATATATAGGTATATATGAAACTGTTCACTCCTTTTGTGTGTCGTATATTCGTATGTATAGATATTTGAGTAACAATTCAAAATGGTTTGAAAAATTACCATAGTGTGCCATAATAACTCGTGATGTAAATAATTATGCGAAATTTAAGTGAAAACAAAGAGCATATTTGGAGAACAATCACGAGTAGATATCAAAAACCATATGTTTCATACAAAATTGTGTTATATTTTATAATTTAATACGTATAGAAAAAAAATGTTCCCAATTTTTTTCCTACATGTAATAAATTCAAACTTAGTACTTACAAAATAAAAATCAAGTGATAACACATGTATTTAAATACAGAAAGCAACGATTGATGATAATGTCAAAATTATAATTAATATTTAAATTCCTAATTTTAATAATTATAGTGTTGAAATATTTTTAATTCCTTACCCATTTAATCAATTTAAGATATTATTACAATAATTATTAATATTCTCTAGTAGCGATATTCATGTATATTGTATTGAATATGGATACCGCGTATAACCTAATGTACCTACTGCCAACCTATATTTTATTGAAAACGTAAATGAATATATATAATTCGTTCTGGGTTCTGTGCGTTATTTGTGTTATTGTGGGTTTGTGTTTACAATAAAAATAAACTTTCAAGTAAGTAATTACTTACCTACTTCGATAACAAATTTTCTAATTTGATTTTCAGTATAATACTATGATATGGTATTGCAATTTACATTAACAGACTGACTATCTAGTATCTAATATCTATAATCTATATGACTATATGTAACTTAATTCCTCAATAATTCAACCATCCCGGTTAGGTTAAATAGATTAATTTATGCAATAGCCAATAGGTAGTTGAAAAACGCAAATGTAGTAGATAAAAAATAATTAATAATACTCCCACATAGGTGTCACTAATAAAATATAAACATCAAAGACGGTAAACGCATACATATTCGTAAGTTTCTAAAAATTCGAGCATAATTCAGAAGCGTGAATTTTCCGGAGATGAGACCTTGGCTATTAAATTCCTTTTGTCAAAATAACACTTTGTCACAAAATTCTGACGAAATCTGTGGATTATTGAAAACAAAATGCACAGACACACGCACACACAATTATTGTTCAGTTAATAATATAGAACTTATACTGTCACCGTAATACATTTCTGATAAAACAAATTGCATTGTGTCATTTTTTTTCCATGTAAAAAAAACATTGTTTAAAATACTTGGGCATTAATAACTAAGAGATTCATATTTTCTTATCTACTCCATAGTTTTTACATGATCAAAAAATAGTTATTTCGT
This sequence comes from Myzus persicae, assembly GCF_001856785.1. NCBI lineage: Eukaryota > Metazoa > Arthropoda > Insecta > Hemiptera > Aphididae > Myzus > Myzus persicae. Next base: position 41,115 of record NW_019100958.1, on the reverse strand, counting down.
TTTATTTCTCATTAATAAACGTTGTTGTTCGGGTGATGAATCAAATATCCGTACGACCAATAGTTTACAACACCATTTTATCAGCTCTTATGCTCTGAACAATAAGTTGTTCTTTATGTTTTATATTATTGGATAAAATAGAATTTTTATTTTTAAAGTTTATGAATGTCATGTACTATTTAAAAAAAAAACTATAACTTCTAAGAGACACATTTTTAATTGTCGATAAAACCTTATAATAATTGACAACAGTAAAAATAATTATAAAAATAAGACTCCCAAGTACAAAGTAACAACTGCGCTAAGTATAATTACTCATAAATATACAAATTAAACATTGAGCATAACTACATTTAAAAATATTTTTCTACAAAACAGCAATAGGTACCTACTGAGTGTCTGGAGATAACAAATTAAGAATATAAAAGTCCATTGTTCGTAGACCAATAATAAAAATAATAATAATAATAAGACCTATATAAAATACTGACAATAAGAAATTTTATTACAACATATGGCACAAACTTATAATTGTTATGATTGTACAGCTCTTAATGACAAATAGTATAGTACAAAATAATTACGATAAAAACGCTTTGCTGTCATCAAACAAGATAATTGAGTAGGTACTTACTACTTACTTAGTTCTTTTTTTTTATTCGATGTTTCATAACATAATTAATATAATTAATGAATATACAAAATAAAGATTATTAATTTATACGTTCCAATCGTTTTATATTGAAAAATTAAATGTTAGGGTATTCGAAGTGAAAAAGTAATTCAACCGGACCATTTAAGTTAAATAATTAACAATAAAATATTTTTTTTTTTTTCTTATTTATTTTTTTTTATTGGCCTTCATAAAAAATTTAGCCCGACAATTAAAGTATCTTACAGCTAAACAAAATAAAGTAAACAATATGTGTACAACATTAACGAGTTAAATAAAAAAATAAAAAATAGTAAATACATAAATAAATGAATAAATAAATGAATAAATAAATGAATAAATAAAAAAGGTCAAATGACAAAGCCAGCCTCCTGGATAAAAGAAATAAATAAAATATATTAAATCATAGGAGCATAATTTTAGATGGTTTTACTTTTACTCTTTGCTTAAAATATAATAATATGTTATTTATTTATAATACCTATCTATTAATTCATTGTATTAAGTTTTGGAATTTATAGATACAAATAATGCTAATCAAAGTAATATAGAAGTATACTTTATACTTTATACTTTATAATAATTAGTAATTACCAAGTAAATTCTCGTATGAAAATACATTAAATGTAATCTATGTATAAATAAATAAGTTGGTATATTTTTTTATTAATATGCCTACAGACTTAAGTCTACTTAATTAGTACCTATTCTATACACTCCACCAGTAAAATTTCTAGTATGTCCTTTAATTATTATTTATTACTAATTAATATTTTTCTAAGGTAGATACTTACGGTTAGACTGTTCGAGTTAAAATTATGAAATTAATTTTAACAAATATAACTGCCCCACCCATATCCCACAACCTAACCTGTATATTATTATATTATAGGTACATTAATTATTACTATAATTAATAATTATATCATTACATATACTTACAGACATACAGAGTGATTCTTTTAATCTTGAACACTTATTATCCCTGAACATTTAAATGGATTTCGTTGAATTTTCAAATAGGTAGGTACTTAGTAAATAACTTAATAATAATCCACTTTGGTATAAAAAACACCCAATTTTATTTATTTATAATTTTTTTTTTTTTTTTTGGCAATAATTTCTGTTACTGCAGAATCAGATATTCTCGTACGTTTATTTTGGAATGCAAATTTATTGAATCAATATGTTTGTATTTATATCTATTTAGACTAATTAATATTCATACGCTTGATACTTCAAAATAAACAAACAACCTATTAGTTGAATATTCAGTTATTTCGTTCAATATACAGTTTTAGAATATAAAATATGATAACCACCCTGTATACATGGTAGTTAAGTATAATAATATTATAAATTGGTTTGATCTTTGGTATGAAGTAAAAATAAAGGAATATATGAATGATTTTTAAAATATGTGTCTTGTTTACTTAATTTTATATGATTATATAGTTATATAGCGTACCGTAGTCGATATACCCTAAAAATGTAAACAATTTACTTTTCCACACTTAGGAAGAGCTATCGTGTTTCAAGTAAACACAAAAGTTACAACACAAAATCAATAAGATAATCTATATTCTAAACAATATGTACGTCTTAATTAATCTCAAACATGTACCTACCTAGTACCTATATTATATTTTACGGTATTTTTTTCAATTCTTATCAGGTGAATGCTCTTTGGACGTTTGTTTAGATTTCTATTCATCGAAGTACCCATACCTACCTATTATATTACGAACAAATCGTACAATTATTCTGATATTTCAAAAATCTATAATTATAATTTATTCATAGTGTATTCTAAGATAGCTTATATTATATAGTAGGCACACACAAGTGCCATCAAATCCACCACATGGTCACCCAATTGTGTCTGCTATAGCCCGTCAACAACTATCATATTTCACCACTTTGCATTTTAATGTGTTCATACATCATCGAACATAAATATATTGGCCAACAATTATAATGATATAAAGTCAGGCGTTGTGCATTATTTATGATTTATCGCAACTATTAACACCAGAACTTGATAAAATGATAACCTGCACCAATGAAATAGGAAGTAACCGGGGGTAACCTAGGTTAACCGAAATTGTTTAGCTTGTATTTCTAAAAATACACTTCAAATGAGTGTTTATCAATCAATGTTATACATTATGTACGACTTACCCCAAAATCGGTAGATTATACGTTCCATATACTCTTTTGCGGGCTGCTTAAATTGTCCTGATTTTCCATGCGTATTATTTATAAAAAACACTAATTTTAAGATAACCTTGCGGTTAACATAAAAATAATACTCTTTATCGCAGTCGAGCTGAGAATAATTACTCATTATTAGAAAATAAAATCGTCGATCTGATATTACCCACCTATATATATACATGTAGCCACCTACATAGTATATCTATTTCATGTTTAGTATATAAACCAGATCGACTATATAGTAGCCCTTAACTTATTCTCAATATAAGTATGTATCATACATAAATATTTGACTGCATGATAAATATAAAATATACAAGAGATAAGACTAAGCTTATTTCAAATCAATATAGGTACTTAATTATTTTAAACATCGATTCCCATGATCTTGTAGTATATATTTTGTTGTAATATAGTAATACGCATGTGTGGTAGGTATCACGAAACAATCATGGTTTTCAATTTTTACATTTCATCGGTACTAAATTTGAGTGTAAAAAAGATTTTTATTGACTACCGACCCATTGTCAATTCGATTCAAGAGTGAAGAATGTTAAAACTAAATAGACAAAAGCAACTAAAATGTGTAATGATTTAATGACGTAGGAATATACTATTGATAAATTGTAATAGGACGGGTACGAAAATAGTCAAAACAAAACATTTTTTCTTAAACTATGCAAGGTCTAATTAAGTCTGTGTGACTGTTTCGTACCTATACACTAATCGTCTATCACTGCAGGCTGTTGTTGCGCTTGCGGCCGACGTATTTTAGAACTGCACCGTCAAAATATAAAAGATTTCAAATAATACCGAATTATATAATATTATATAGATGTAGTAGGTACTATATATCGGGTAATTGATTTAACGTGAGACACTAACCGTTTCAAATCTATTAAGGTTTTTGAAAATATTTTTTTTTACACAACTATTATAAGTCCTTAAAAACGACAGCTTGCTTTCTCGCTTTTAAACAATGAGATATTTTTTATTAAAACACGCGCTTTCAACTGCTAGAATATTTCAAAGCAGAATCGTTTTGGGGGTACTTCAATACACGTACGCATGGCTGTCCATAAGTCATAAGTAGGTATTTAAAGTTTCATTTAGTAATGAGACACTGCAGGTGTTACTTTAATACCCACCTTGCAAAATGTTGGTTCACCACTAAATTCATCAATACTTTACTCATAAGTTGTGAGTTATGACTAATAAACTAAAATGTTTTGCAAAGATTTAAAATTATGTTAAAGAAATGATATTTTCAAAAAATGTTAATTTTTGCTGAAATCATAAGTTTCTTCACGTTAGATGGATCCACGTTACCCAGTATTTATAGAAATATAATATCATACGCGTGATACCTCTACTCGTATATATGTTGAAAGTTGAAACTAGAAACCACTGTATTCACCATTTCTTAAATCCTTCCATCAGTTATATGTGTTTTGTATACAAGTACCTCAGTAGCAACCTGCAGGTACCCGATTCTATATTGCCAAAATATGCCCAACGGTTAGATATCGAGTAGATATTAGTCGATATATGTATGTTATCGTACAGTTCCTATTTCTGAAGGGAAATCTAGACTGTGAATTTTTTATGCATCAATGATAATAAAAAAATTGTCTCACTTATGTTCTCTACACAATACGTCAATAGCCAATATGGCAATATTATAGATACTCATATATTTCATATTACAGGAACCGACGAACCACCATAACGTTTTGAAAATGATTCGATTTATAAAAAGTTATAATCCTATAACTCGGAGCATGCTTATAAAATTTTATCAATAACGGTTGTCGTGAACACCGAAGTCTATACAATCATAGGTTTACATCGATACGGCATCAAAACCTTATATTTTTTGAACCACCATACTATCATCAGTATCATCATACAAGTAGATTTAATTTGCAGCACACAATTCAGGTGTATTTTATTATTTCTATGACCCCGTAGATATTGTTTAAGTCGTCATGACATAATTTGTTTCCGCGTATGGGTGTGACGTACATTGGATTTATATTAGTACCTGTACCTACTTCGTCAATAAAATATACGAATGACTATTAAACAACAAATTAACGTCCTCGAATTTATGCAAATTAAATCTTATTGCGATTGGTTATTAATATAATATACAGAATACAGGATTACTTTATTTATGATCTGGAAAATGTATTAAATTAATGGTCTTTTACTATCACGTACCTGCCGGGTGTTACCCATTTGCGCCAAAATATAAAAAGGGATGCGTCTTTTCTGACAGCCCACTTGCTCCAAATTCGCCTGGTATAATTATAATACAGTAATATTATTTTTACGCACAATTTTATTTAAAACATAATTAATTATACGAACGTTTTTAAAATAATAATCAATAATAGCTGTATAATACACATTTTAACAATTGAAACAATAATCAGAATAAAAACAAATTGCTTTTAAAAACTATAAGTAATAAATTATTGCGAACTATTATAATTTATAACAAATAAGAAATAATAGTTAATAGTTCTTAAATATTTTTAACTTTAAGTAACAGACAAGACGTCTTTAAAATATAAGAATGAACCAAGTCATTAATTGAAAATGTTGACGTAGGTAAATTTGGCGCAAATGGGCTGTCTGAAAAAACATACCTTTTTTATTTTGGAGCGAATTGGCTGTACCCAAAACGAATTAATTTTTTTGGCGCAAATGGGCGATGTCCCACGTACCTACCTACCAAAATTGTTCCTAGGTTTTGGTAAATAAACGCCCCCATATCTACCTGCTAAAAAAACCTAATAAAATATAATCATTGTTTCAGGAATTGGTTTCTCCGTAAAGCTGTGAAAGTATTATAATTCATTACGTATAAGTAAAAATAAATAAGCTTAACACCATGGATACAGTTAAAATATTAAAATGCACAAGCCCATATAATAATGTGAGCGCATTATTTGTATGGAGTACGTATATAGATACAAATAAATTAATATGCACAAACGCATTTTCTCATTAGAACAAAGATCAAATTCACTATGATATTTAATATGATTCAATTGCATTTCAAAATCCAGTATTATTTACATAATTTTATACATTTACATTTTAAAATATTAAATATTCATTATGTTTACTGTTTTACGTTTGAATTCATGTGATTTTTAATTTTCATAGTTTTAAATTTCAAATCATAACTAATGTAGCCATATGTAGGTGCTAAAAATTATATACGCTGACACGGTTTTAAACAATTATCCATAGATAAGTTACACGAATAATTCAATATAATATTGAAATGACGATTTATTCCAGAAAAAGTGAGAAATCTATCGTCCACAAACAGCTATAATACAAATTGTATGTATACTTGTGATAATAACTCCAGTACCATATCTTATCGTCATACTCTGAACAGTGTTATTTTATTTGATAATAAATAAATAGAAAAATGTATAAGTTCTCAATTAAATAGCTATAGGATAATTACATTGAATACGATAGACCTAGTCGTGTATTAATATTGTGCTGTGGTTCCAAGATAGGTAATAATTAGGTATGGTAAGGTTATAGTTTATAATAAGGCGGCTTATTACTAGTATAAACTCATTATTAGTATAAGCTTTGATATAGATTTTAATTCAGTCATGTAGGCACCTACTTTATAATCTAGCAAAGCGATTGTGATATATTGTGTAGCATGATGTATAAACTATAATATAGTTGTTATAGTTAAATTATTTATAAAATCGCATGCTTGTATTATCATTATAATAATATATCCATGTGGTGTTACTTGCGTTCTAATAAAATATATCTTGCCTATCATATTTTATAGCTATATCAAAGGTGGTCTCACTCACCTGTATGCATTGAATGCATATTTGCACGCGTGCTAAAAATATGTTGGTATATATACCTACTGTTACGTCCGTACCTATATTTACAATATTATTTCATAAATCAAGTAGCTCTACATATAGTGTTATGGAGGACGTTATATATTCAACTGCATAGATAATAAAACCAAAACGCTATTTCAATGCGCAAAGTCTCATTTCATTGGTATAATTTTTGAGTAGCTCGAGATCAGACTTGGGTGAACACATATCATAATGCAGTAGGCAGCAGTAGCACTCGTTCCGGATGCGATGTACGTACTTACCTAATGAAAAAGCAATTCCCACGAGCTCTCGCGGTTCAAACGAGGAAAAAAGGCCTTGGTCCTAAATATTTATTTCAGTTATTACTACCTACCTGGTTATACCTATATATTGCAAAAGGTGATCTGACGATAAATGATAAAATGTCAACAACAATAAATCATATATCACTATCTATTATATAGTGATATACACTACAATATGGTAGGTATTATTATAGTGCATGACGAGTAAAAGACGTGTATTGTTTTGTATCGAGTGTTATTCAAAATATTTAGTGACACAATAGCTAGTCAACAATAAAAATAAATATTATTTTTAGAAGCAATATTATCATCGCTTAAAATAATAGTATGTATAAATAATTAATATGGTACTATTATAATTACAATAACTTTTTTTTTTGCTTTAATTATAAATAAAAACGTTACAGCTGAATGTTCACACTACCTCGAAATACTCGGTCGATATTATGGCATGTAGTTTAAGTGGTATATGAGATCATATATACCGTTTTATAAATGGTATATATATTTGGGGAGATTTAGTTTTCCATCACTCCACACAACCCTTCAACGATACCATCATTGTCAACGTCGACCACAATATAATATAATAACGCTGCAGAGCAGTAACTTATTGTGCTATACACAATCCATAAAATATTATGTATGATGTAATACTATCATTAAATAGTGACTTAATATTTTTATGTCACGTGACTGTTTTACCAAACCTGTGCATTCAAATACATATACATAATGTATACGTACCCAGATTCAATCAATTATAAATAAGCATTAGTGGGAGCAAGATGCATAATGCGTGCATAATTAATTGTCATTATTTCTTTTAAGAACCCGTGAATAATTAATTATATGGTCATATAACCGCACATAGGTATGTGACTGATATGCATCCTACCGGCTACTTTTACGAGCAGACCGACACACTTGACAATCTTCGACAGAGAGTACTCGTTCAAGAATCAAGAATAGTTTTGCCGAAATTTCGTCTCACTACACAACATCATACATATATTATGTACCTATGCATAATGTTATATTATATAATACCCACTTATTCCATGGGCACGGAAAAGGTTCAATGAAAAGTTGTCGTTACAATGGGATATCGGACGTCCGTGAGATGGGAGCTAATGACCGTTTGTAAAACTGATGCCAATGGAAAATAATATTGTGGTTAACCGCTAACCACGTCCAATAACTACGTAAAGATATGCCTATAACCTATAACAATTATATGGACTCCGGTCGGTGGTTGTCTCGGCAGAGCTTACCGCGAGACAGGTGGCTCGGGCGTACGTTTGACCGCGGATTTATGAATTATAGAATCTCGCTGTGTGTAATTATATTTAGCCAATTGGCGAACGGGGGTGTTTAAAAACTTATAATCATTGATTAACCATTATATATTGTAGTCTATATTTAGATTTTCAATCTAAATAAAGGACTTAATAACAGATTATAATTGCGTTACTGTTATAAGAAATTAACTTCGCAACCGTTGGTTCTTTGGTCGGTATTTATTTTTTTTACATTTTCTATATCCATTATCCACGATATTTTATTGTGTAACGCAACGTAATTCCAGCCGTGAAACTCGATCCAAACAGTGGCGGACCGAACTTAACTTTGAAATGATGTATTTTCATAATTAAGTACTTAGCACCACCGCCTACCCCCATATTTACCTATAACAAAGTTATGATGTAAATAAAATGTGACCGAAAGAGCAAAGAGGTCAGATCTCAGCATATAATTTTGAGCCATAGTCACGGATTGGTCGAAATTGAGCCCTTCAGCCCGCCACTGCATGTAACCAATTGTTTTTACCTAGTTTAATTGTTATGTATTTTATGTATAATTACAAAATGAATAGGTTTGGAAAATTCAAGAAGCGTTGTTAAAATAATTGCTTTGAATTATTTTTAATTTAAAATAGAAATGATTGAACATAAATCTATTATTGTATTGTTTAAATTTAAGAAATTTGACGCTATCGCGATGTGACTTTGTGAGACTGCCGTGCAGTCGCCGCCGCATTTGTCTGGTAGGTACGTTATACTGGTACATTGGCAAAAACATACGTGATACAAATAATATGACTAAGCGAAATAAACAACATTCGTATCAAATTGTTCTTATAAAATACTTGAAAAGAATACTTGAATGGCCAAATATTAAGAAATCCATAAAAATTCCAAAAATAAAATAGTTTTAAAAAATGTACAAAATAATAATTTGATTTTTAAGATCACGACATCGGTGCGTGTGAAACGATCTTTGCGCTCGAAAAACAATGTTTTTGGGCTCCCTCGAAACAATGCAATTCACAATTCACATTAAAACCCGTGCCCCATAGTCGTTATGAGCAGGTATATCTCGCCGGACTGTCTCTCTAAACACCGCAATGCACGTACGCGTGCGAGACAAAAATTGTTTGAGATTCCACGAGCGGTCGTGACGTGGGCAAAAGTGTTAAAAAAAAAATACTCTCGTTTATGTCGGATTCCGAGTATGTACGATATATCATACAGATATGTTGGTGTAGAGGAGGTCGTCAAAAATAAGGTATTTTCGCGGAACGATAAGTTTGGCGCCACGCGCGACCCCGACTGTAGGGCACGGCACCTGTAGGCACCTATCGCCACATGGCGGAGCGGCGGCCTATCATTATAATCATCTGTGGTACGACAACGTTACAATATCATTGTGATAATATATTAATATATCGTATTGTATTATTGTAATTAATTTTGCCGTAAAAATATACAACAACATTATACGTATTATAGATTTTTTTAAATTCAAAGCATCTCAGCTTAACGAGTTAAAGTCGAGTTGAAGAAGGTTAATTTTATTTCAACTCTCTAACCTAACTATTTACTTTTAGGTTTCCCTTGATGTTTTTCAACCAACGTGAAATCAACGGGGGACTGACGATGTTGATGTAGAATCTTCGGGGTTTTTTTTCGAGTGGAATGGCTAATCAGCGGTCGGGGGGGGGGAGCTTGTTCCCTTGCCTCCCCCGTCGGTATTTGCACCAATGATTTACGGCAATGTTGTAAACAAAAACGAAAATGAACTTTTTTCAATTTCGCAGAAAATCGTGTACGAGATTTTAACAAAGTCGACTAATTAGTTGACTAGAAATTAAATGAACTTTTTCCTATTTTTTGACATTAAACTCGACCAGACCAAAAACAAATAAAATGAAGCCCGGCCTTGCATATCACTGCAAGTCTGAATTGTGGGTACTGGGTACTGCCGGGTGGGTATAGGTCGTCGTGACTCGTGATACTATTATATTATATTATATTTATTTGTCACGATGTGCTGTGCGACGCAAAAACCCACATCAGGACGGTGCGACTTCATTGGCCAGCTTCGCGTTCTCAAAGGGCGGCGGGAACTCGGTCGCCCGGAATTGTATCTGTTTTAATATTTTAATATTATATTGTTATTGTTGTTGATGTGTTGTGCACGCGAACGTCCGGCGCGCGGCGGTTAACGAATCACGATAATGCGCGGCCGAATGCGACGCGGTGTGAACGCTGCCTGTACGTCGGTCACGTAGGCCAAGTGCCCGATGCCGCCGCGCCGCCTATATATAAGACGGGTCCTGTGCTGTACGCGGTCCTTTACACTGCAAACGACAACCGCGACCGACACGCACTCGCCGACACACCGTCTACACACATAACCAGGTTGCTGCAGCACCACGCCGCGGTCCACCGCGCTTTTCGAACACTGCAGTTCCATAAAAACGCTCGCCCGACGACGATTTTGTTCCCGACGTCTCCCGTTCCTGTCGTCCAATTCGTCGACCGTCGACCGCTTTAGAGGGTATAAAATCGACGACGACCACGACGACGACGACGACTACGACAACGACAATGTGCGGAACGGCCAACCACAAGTCGGAACACGGACACGGTCATCCACACCACTTGTTCAGGGTGCCGGCAGCCCACGCAGCCGCCTACGAATATTTGGTCAAAGAGAACAAGGCGCACACGGCGGCTGACCCGAAGAAACCCGGTGACGTGCTGACCGCCCTCACCAGAAGCACCTTTGAAAAGTGCACGTCGTTCTTCGGAGACTTGAAGAAATCGCCGGCTTACAAGTGAGCATAATATTACTAATAAATAATACTAATAATAAATTAGGAAACCTATTTACGATGTCCCAAAGAGGTATATAGAAACCGTTAAATATGTCCGTCCGTGTCTCTAGATTCCATATGGGTAAGGATACTCTGAGACAGGTACACAATATTCAAAATATAATGTATTATTATTTGTTTCTGAGATAATAAAAAATATTTGGAAAAAGGTTCTGCCGACAAGACACGAATAATAATAATATTTTTTTTTATGTAATAACTTGTTTGAAAATTAATATGTTTAATAATGGTGGACCACTACCGCCGAGAAAATATGTTAACTCCGTCACTTGTGAAGAGCACAGAAATAATAATACTTACCAATATTTCAGTATTCCACTGATCCTTGTAGACTTGAAAGACGTTGAGGATGTATTCCTCAAAAAATAATTGAAAAATTAAAATATTAAAATATAAATTATTGTAATAATATTGTGGTAGTTAATCGTGCACAAACCTATTCTATTACTTATGTCCGTGTCCGAATTAACCACATTATTCCTGTACTTGTTTGATTGACGACCTCTTCGGAGTTCTAGGAAAATCGCTGTCTACTCATATTATTTTTCATTGACAATAATTATTTATCGTCTCAGCGATCCATTAAAATCATATTATTTATCCACTAGCGGGTTGTTCAAACTTGTTTAGCCTGTTTAACTCGCGTACGTCAATAGGCTGCATAATTGTTAATAATATGTATATAATGATGTGCATAATATTGTGTATACATTGTGCGTTGAGCGTAAGTCGATAGAATATATAAAGAGGCACTTAAACGTGTAACATTAAACATTTTCGCGTGTACGGTCGTCTGGAGTCTAGACGGCTGTCAGAATATTCTGGACGTTGCGATTCTCCGAGATAAAAATGTGAAATACGCCATTGTCGTCGTTCCGAAACGAGACGTGAGATGTGAAAGTTATATCCAATCGAGTTGGCCAATGTAGAGTAGGTACCTATAGGTAATCAATATGCATGTGGTTGCGAAAATCTTAAGGAAAATTATTAGGGACATGTCATGGACACAACCTACCTTTACATTATAATAAATGGTGTACTTTTCGCGATCTAAAAAGTTTAGTGTGGTTTTCTGAACACCGTTGAGTGTATTATATTTCGTATCATATTGTATTACACCTTTGTTTCCATTCTATAGGTACTCGAGCACCTATATTATAATATGTAAAACATCAATTTCGTTGCGTGTACACACATACATTTATCAAAGAAAAATGTTTGAACACAAATTTAATTAACATACTTTAGTGTCGTATTCTGTCGTGTTCTTGACAAATACATCACCAAATAGCTATTATAATGACGTAGGTAGCTTCTGCACGATCCATTTTATAATAATAATATTTCACTGCACAATAAACGGCATTGAAAATCGTCACATTTATAACACATTCAAATATGTTTTTATTTATTTGAAGGAATTTAGACCAAAATCTGTTTACACTTGACTCTTTCAAAACAATACTATATCTCGTATTTTACAATCGCAGTTAATGTGACCATGTAGGTATTATTTAAATATTTGTCCTTTAAAAGTAATACCAAAAAAAATTTGACCACGGCGAAGTGTAATAGCTTACTAATATTGCAATTGATGATTTTTAAAATTACTCGTTAATCATTAATCAGCAAACTCCAAACACCTAATAAATACTATTTCAAAACGATACGGCTTAATTTCTATAAACTAATTTTGCCTTGAACTGCCTTGACTTAAAATTAGACCGAATGATTCAATAATATTATTGTTAATAAATCCTCTAAACAAAAATAATTTCATTAATCATGTTCGACATACCTATATATACTCATATACTTAATATATGCTTATATTTAAAGTTTTTAACTGGCAACAGGCGACAGCCGACCAAAACATCCGATGTTTGTAATGGATGGACTTCGAGGTCAAATGTACCAAAAGTATTGAAGTGGTGGGCGGAGAAAGGGTAAAATCCTAAGTGACAAATTATTTTGGCTAGCCCAACAGTGTTTTCCAAAAAGGTATGGGTGTCAATAAGTGTCATAAATACATTTTCGAAGATAGGGAGAAAATAAAATTTGTTTCCCAACCCGAGAATTTGGTTAAAAGCTACAAAACAAAGTCATTCATCCAACATTTTAAGTCTGACCAAAAAATATTTCAGCTATACAATTTTAAAAGTAAATTATTTGGTTATTTCTGTTACATAACAAATAAATATTGCTAAATTAAAAAAACAATAACTGTTTTATAATTACTACAATGAGGTCGTAATTAATGTAGATAGTAATAACAGCATTTAAATGTAGTACTTGTGTTATAAAAAGACACTTCCTGTATTTTATTTTTAATAAATATTATACTTTAAAATACTATACAATTTATAAACCCAATTTTATTTTTTCAATAATTATTTTTAAAATGTCACGTGCCTTTTCCTAAACAGCGTTATAATAATAAAGTGAAAAATAAATGTTAAATTTGTCATGTATCTAGTTATTTATTTGATTTGAAGAATATTTATTTTTAAAGTGTATTTGCGGACCGTGGTACTTTTGAAACCATTACCGCGGGAGTGCATGCGACGCAAAATTAACCAAGCTTCAAAGTGAAACTTTATTAATAATACTCATAGTTAAATGCCAATTAAAACAAAAATATAGAACATCTGCCGAGTTAGTTTTTACGAGCCAAATTGTCTACATTTTTCAAAATTATTTAAAAATATATGCAATACGATTTCTTCAAAGTTCAATTCGTATCGATATTAAAGAAAATTGCTTGAATTTCTGAGGATAACGATTATTATGCACAATTTATAATGTGTTTATGCAAAACAAAATATTATGTAACTTACTACAGATACATAGATAGCAATAGAAACGCATACAATTTGTTGAAAGAACAATCCTTCTACACCCATAATGCATATTATATTCATGAGGAAATAAACAATATTACATTTATTAAATAATATGGATAAAAATAAACAGGTAACTAATAAATGTAAACAGAATAGTAGTTATGCATATCGTTTATAAAATATTTCTGGCATATTTGTACGTTAAACCTGTTAAATTAGACGCAATAAAGTTACATATTTGCTCACGCCTAGTAATGAGCAGACGGACATGTTATTATAATGACGTGCTAAAAAAAATTAAATAAAAATACACAATAATAATATTAAGAATAATTATACGACAAATAATTGTTTATTATAATAATACCTAACCAATTATTGGCTTTAGAAATGTTGTTGAGTAGGTACCGCGTTATAATCATCCGAAAAATCGCTGAATTTCGTGTCGAATTAGCTGTATATAGTTTACGCAATATCCAATTATTATTATGATCAATTATTTTATTATGACCGTTTTTCATCTCTCAGGGTATTGTTCTTTACGCAACCGGCGCACGTGATAATGGCGTTGGCCGTCATTCTGGTCGCCGCGTCCATGTTGCCCGGTGACATGAAGAAAGCGTCAAACGCCAACGGTGAAAGCGTCAAGCCCAGGACTTTCGTCAACTTCGTCTACCTGGCCGCTTTCTGCACGCACGTGGGCGCCCAGTTCTGGATGACATTCATTTCCGGTGAGTAAATAGTGGCCGAGCAAGTTGCAGGTGTTTTTGATGGCCTCGCCGTTTATGTAGAGGACCAAAACGTTAACAAAACACAACACAACGAAAAAAAATTATAATCGTCGACGATAAAAAAAAAATATTATAATAATAAAACTGGCACGTGTGCCTGCGTTTGCCATATTACGAACACTTCCTAATCGTAAATCATAATAATAATTAATAATAATGGGTAAATATTATATTATAGTCGCAGCCGGTACCTATAAGCACGTGCGACATTCGTGGATCGTGCGTGAATAAAAAGTCGATCGTCTCTCGATTGTGATTTTATTTTCTAACAGTCGTTTCGCTCCGCTCGAATATTAATAATAAGTGCTTATATAGATTATGGTTATCGTTTTAATATATTCATCTATCCAAAACCGCACATCCGCAATCGATGGTTTAATGTGAACGAAATGTATAGGTTATTTTTAACGATACCTGATCGAATTTATTGTCACATCAAAGGATTTGTATTATATCTATCTTTATAATATTATATAAATAAAAATTAAGACGAAACTATGCGCCCGACCTATATTATAGACTGCCGGCAATGCAATTTTCTGTATACACGTGTAAATCGTATGCGTATATACAAGTATATTATGATTCATTAATTCAATTATCGCAATTCACACGCATCGTTATAATATTATGTTATAGTGTATGTTAAGGTTGTACATTTTTTTTTTCGTTCCCCTTGAACTTTGAGTCGTACCTAGCTACTATACAGGAGAGTGCACTTTTTGTTATATATATGTTATGATATTTATAATAATATCTTGACTAAAATGTACGGATAGGTGCTTATACGTGCACCAAGTTTTATAAATATACTCGGCTATATTCTTATAGAGCAAACTCTCGAAAATATTTAATATTTTGAGTCTTAAAAATAACTGTGATTACGCGTGCAATAGTACCTACGAGATGACTATTAGGACGGCGATTCGCTTTTTGGGCATGCGAAGCATTAATTATATACACACGCTCGATGACTATTTTCCCCTTGTTTACGAGGTTTTTGGCAGATAATACGAGCAACGAGACGAGAAGTCATTATAAATTTAGCCGCTTAATTTATTGGCACCGGAATCAGTACATAGTCGTGGCGCTCGTTTTTCGGTTTTCAACTGTTCGACTTAGGTACGTGAAAGTATGGAACGGGATAATCAACACTCGTGAGGCGTGAACCAGCCACGGCCTCAAAAAACAATAATTTGAAAAATTTTGAAAACTTCTACTATAATAATCTCTAACCTACACGGAATACGGATGCAAGCACATTATTTAGAAATATAAATTTATACATGAATTATGGAATATATTTCGATAAATCCATGGACTTGGCTTAAATTATTATGTCAACGAGGTGTGCTTAATTTATCCCCGTAGGCTTGAGATATTTGAGTCCGGTTATTAATATTGCTCAAGTCCAATAGGGTTTTTGTTTTAGAATAAAACTATAAAGTGAGATTTTTTACTCCACTCCGCCGTCTTATATAATATGTATACTCAATTGAATTGAGTCAATTCTATCAATGCCAAAATTAATTTACGGCAATCATATGATTGAATATAAATTAACTATATGTTGTGTTTTTATAATAATACCTATTTTATGCAATTATTGTTACTAAATATTTAAGTCTATAAATTGAATAAAAGTAGAGCTTTAAATAACCGTCCTACATTCACGGTATACTTAAACACCTGCTCTATATACTCACTAATGCAGAGAGTATTATTTATTTATTTGTTTGTTTTCATTTCCTCAGGATTGAGCTTGTACTTCAATTTGGCCAGACACGCTTTCGGTGACGTCCAAAAGATTCTGTTTCCCAAATACTTTTCGCTAAACAGTCTGCTAAGCGCCATCACGCTCATCCAATTCGGCAAGATGCACGTCGCTGCCAATGTGTGGGACGTACACACGTATTTACAGGTATAAACAATATGTAAATATAATAATAGATAATAGTAATACTAAAAACAAGTTTATATCTTTGTAAAATTATTTGGACACAACCACAAATCATATATAGTATGCCTAAACTCAGGTCGCTACATTCAAGGTGTGCACCATTATACCAATATATACGTATACGTATAATACAGTAGGTATAATATATTGTACATTTATTTATAATAATAAATAGGCATACTATTAACATATTGAAATAATGGTATATCACCCCGTGTCTACAACTCACCACGAATGTAGCGAACAGAGTTTATTGGCATATACTGTGCGGTTGGCGATTACATCCAAATTATTTGTCGTTAAGTCATTAATCATAAGGTCTTAACACTGCGCCCACTTTTAATACCACCAATATCGCGCTCATCCTGATACATCTGCAGGACTCTCCGTGTACACGCACGTTTGTAGGTAGGTCGTTGCAGGTAGTAGGTACACTACAACATGACTGGCCGTAAAAAAAAAAACAGAAAATATACTCGACGTATTAGGCAGTATTGTGTATAGGTATTTATGGGTAACCAGGTAGCCATATTATTGTAGTGCGTTATATATTATATTCTGGACAAATCATCGCCTGGTTCTAGATCCACACATTTTCGAACGTTGGTAAATATTGTGTACGGTATTTATGTAGGCGGGCCCGACAATAATTCAGTACACGGCAGTAGATCAGTACGATACCTATACAATTATTACCATGAAATAATAATATATTTTATTTACGGCCTCCGGTTGTGCAGGGTGTTGTAGACGAGGACACGTCGTTGACAGTGATATATTATAACGACGAATTGTTGACTGTTGTGAATGTGGATTTTTCTCAATGCGCGACATCTTTATCTCTGATCTCTGCGAAGGGGTTTAGGCGCCTATTGTGTACAATTTTATTTTGTACCCGGGAAGTCGGGACCCATATCTGTGTTTGTCCGATGCACAGGTAATATATTATAATATAATACCTATACCATACTGCGTTACTCTGGAACAAGTAATATAACCCGTTACAACAATAATAAATTATCGCTTTATGGGTACACGTTTGACTGTCAAGTCGGTTTTGTCAACGCATTAAGTGTTATAATTGGATAATATACCTCAATAAACCTTTTAGACGCAGTCTCAATGCATCTTTAATACCATATAAAATAAAATATTATACTTAATGTGTGCATGTTCAACGTTCATGTATATGATTTACTCGCGACAAACATAACTTGACAGCCGCACTGCCGCAGTCATATTCATTTACAAGTTATCTTCATATTCATGTTGCAACTCGCGTAGGGTGGGTGTAGGCGTTTACATTCAGTATTAAATTCGAAAGCAGTTTTTCAGAAATACGATCTTGCTGGTATCGTAATATCTGGTGAACGAGTTAAGGACAAGATACAATAAGATAAATAAATATAATATACCTACAGTCAAAGCGACATCATAAAAAATAAAATGCCATATTATATTACCTTTAGACTTTCAAATATAATAATAACTAACGAGTAAATATTTATTTATTTATTTAATAACAATAACCGCTGTATAGCTATAATTATAAACCAACAATAATTTAATATTTTAAGAAAAAGAAAAAGGAGAGGTCCAAATTGACTTGTGACATGTAACGACGAAGTGGTTGGTTTTTATCATAAAAAATAAAACTTTGGGATGTGGAATGGAACAGAACGACGCAGTCTGATGCGAGAAGATGCTTTTAAATTAATTTTTGATAATAATGTAGAAGAATAACAAAATCAAGTACATTTTTAACTTCGTGACTACGATCGGCTAAAGCAACTAAACGTCAATGTGCCAAAGCGGGGAAGTTATCATGGGTAATATAGGACGAACCATGGTTCTGCAACTTAGGTGGTCTCGAGGAACCGTAACATCCTGACTAATATCTCCCTCCCCTCGGGGAAGTTGAAATCTATCCTGTTTATACGTTAAGCCTAAAACCAGATATCCATCAGACGTCTCGCTCTGCAGATTACATAGGTACCCACATCATTAATATTATGACTATATTTATAAGCTGATTAACGATCACAACTTCAGGCACGTTGTAGATACCTGTAATATGGTGCAAATACCGCAACAATAATAATTAACGACGGCCAAAAATAATAGCGTTTTTCTCGTTTATTTGTCCGGACAGTTGTTCGTGTTGAGCCTGTGCTTCCTGCTGGAACTGATGATTCGGCTGTACGTGGTGCCGCCGCTGTTGCGACTCATCACCGTCAAGACGGCCATCGAGAAGTCTGCGGGCGTCGGCAACGAAGTGGGCCACTACGACCTGGGCCCGCTGGTCGACTGCCCGCATTACATGGCCATCCACAAGGCCTTCAGGCAGGTGCATCTGTTCGTGGGCATCGGTAACGTGGTCACCATGATGTGCACTGCCTTCCACTTGGCGTACATCGCGGCCTAAACTCCGCCACCGCCGCCGCCGCCGCCGCAGCAGCAGAACGACCGGAAATCTTCCTCCCCCCACACACACACACACAAAACCCACTCGCCGCGCATTATTATTGATATTATTTATATGATATAATACACACACGCACACACCAGTAAAATGTGTGTGTATGTTACAGTGACGGCGCCAACATATGCCCGCGGATACAGTGTCATCATACGACACACTAGGCATATAGCTCCGCCACTGTAACTCATATGATAATATCATATTATATTATTATATTTTATGCCATAATACTATACATACTAGCGATATTACTACCACTGCTACTACTACTACTTCTAGTTACTACTACTATAACTACTACCATATAATATATTATATCTGTTGCACGCGCCGCCGTGCGCTCATATAACACATACATTATGTTTTCAATAATATTGCTATATATACCTACCTTATATACACGGGGTCATCCATAACTTAACTGGCTTTTTCGTTTTTTGTTGTTCTTTTTTTTTTTTTTGTTGCTGTTTTCCACTGCCGTTCCGTGTATCTCCCTCTGTATAGTTCAGTGGAAAAGTGGTTATTTTGCTTTACGCGAACGACGGCGAAAATTAATTTTACGACGATTCAATATGCACACCTGCACAATATGTGACGACAATAATACACTACGCTATTATTATTATTATTATTATTATTATTATTACTACATTCACGTTCACACGCGTCATGATGACGCACAGCAGTATAATATTAACGTATAATGTACCTAAATAATGCGATAAAGTATATTATTTAATATCAATTTGATTAAAAAACGTCGTCGGTCACTGGCCGACCAAAGTATGCAGCGTACATATGGTCAGAAATCTTAGGGGGAGGAAACGTCAATTAACGCGTGTTAAATTTATTATAATGTAAGCTTACGAAGTTATGAGTTGGGTTAGGAAATATTTGGGGGCTTCAGGGGGGGATTTTAATAGTACCCATTATATTCATACAAGAATACGCCACGCCGGACTTCCGTCCGTCTTGGTGCGACTCGACGAGTTATACTCCCGACATATCCGACTCCTCTCATTATAACAATATCATAAAATTTGTATAACATAACTCGGTGAATATTAAAAATAATAATGATAATAATGATAAACACAGGTTGGATGTTTTCAAAATGTATCGTTCAAATAACACCTATGCTGTATATAGTTATTAGTAGCCCGCGGCGGGCGCAAAAACGAATTGAATTCACAACAATATATTTTAATACGCACTCCGTACACACGTATAATAATAATAATATTATAATATATTGTTTATAAATGTGTACGCAGTCGTATTTGTCGAACGGTTCCTTTTTTATACCGCGTTCGTTCGCATAACATAGGTATATAATATAATAATATGTCTTAGTAATAAATAATCGGAGTGCGCGAAACTCGTCAAGAAAGACTGCAGTGTATTTATTTAAAACGTAATCTCTATTTTATTTTTATCCACGCGTCTTGTGAGCAGATCGATATTAACTTTTATAAGTGATTTTTTTTTTTTATAACATATTTTATTTTCTCTTAGTTCCTATATTTATTGTTGCAAGCGTCTATAGTTGTACGTAATATATATATATATATATTGTAACACAATAAAATAAATATATTGTTATTTATTAGATAATATGTATAATATTCCTTTAGTAAACATAATATTATATTTTTCCAACTGTACCTACACGCCTGTATCCTGCAGATATCAAATACTATGACTAAAATGGTATCAAATACTAACTGTATTATACTGTTTTAGTGTTTTATGTAGCGGACGAAAAACACATGTTTATGGTTATATATTTTATTGTGCAGTATAATATACCTATAATATGCCTGTAGGTATAAAATATATACCGTGTAATCGAAATAACAAGGAAAAACCAAAAATATTGAATTCAATTAGGTATTATATTTCATAGTTTTTATTGTAAATTACTATCAGTTGCCAGTGTACCGATTATATAATATTTGGCTGTGAAAATAATAATAGATGTTAAGGCCGGGGCATAATTTGAGTACACATCGACTAAAGTTACAGCTGGTAAGTTTATTCCTAGAAATTAATATTTTACTCTAGCAAAGTACAAAAACCGATCGCATTTGTCCGAATACAACTACAGTCTACAGATTGTAATGTGGCATTTTCATAATATTTTGATTTTTGTGTATTTGAGCACAACCACATATCATTCAAAAAATTGAAACAGAAATTTTGGACGATGTACATAATTAAATTCTGGGCCCAAAACCTATATTATAGCCTAATGGAGGGCATTTAAAATAATTTTATTTAAAAAAAGATTATATTGAAACAATGAAACGCATTGTTAATTTTTAATTTTAATCCTAAAAAAATTGTAAATATACTTACAGTGAGTCAGTGAACCAAATACTAATAAATTCGTTTCATACATCACATAATTGAAAACATAAACTTTTGTTAGTCGTTTTTCGAGCATTTTACTCTAATTTTGTTAACTTCTAGTGTATATTTACACATTGTATCGATTAAACTTGATTGGAAATTCAAGAATGTTGTTCCGACCATTATATTTAGTGATAATCCATTAATAGTGGTGCTGTTTTCGAATTAATTTAAATCTAAATAATAATACTTGCAAATGCCATTAACGGCGTAAGGTTAGATTAAACCCCACTAAACCCAACAATTCAGCTCGCAGATCTGACTGTACCCAGGAAAAACGCCATGGGAACGCATTTGACGAGCCACGAGCTGCACCCTATCATCCTCATCGGCGCTCACAGGGGGTGCCAGGGGTCTTTCCCTCCACTATTTTAATTATTATCAATCGTTGTATCACTTAATACTAACTAGCAAATGATGGTCTGTAAAGATCCAACTTACATTGTGATGAGAATGAAGCAATAAACTGTTAAACACTTAAATACTTAATAGAGAATTAAAGAAAATGTATTTAATTTGAAAATGTTACCATCTATGAAAAATGGATATTGGTTATATTAACATTTGATAAAATTTTAAGTAGTTATCTATACCATATATATAAAGCTATTAGCTTTTGAGTTGCACCAAAATAATAAAATCAGTTTTGCGTAATAATTTCCATTTATCCTGATTTTTTTTTCGGCTTATGAAAACTACTGAAAATTTTCAAATTTGACCTCTCTCATACACCAACTAGATTCATTTTCCTATCAGAAAAGATGCTCAAGTAAAATAGGAGCCTTTTTATTATCTACCCCAATAGTTGATGACAAACAGGAAAAATTATCGTAAAATCAATGCATTCATCGTTCAGAATCTAAAATTAATTTGTTACGATTTGAACATTTGAAAAAAAATATTTGCTGTTGCTAATGACCCAAAACAATGATCATAAAGATGGGTAGGGTTGGTTCAAGCATAACCAAAAAATAAAAAAAGTTGTAAATACATCTAAGTACTATAAGTATTAAGTTGCCTACATAATACATATTAATCATTTACTAATTATTCCTTAAATTAATATGTACCCAAGTGGAATAATCCATTCATCTATCACATTTATTATACTCTAAAAGTCTAAAATATACCTATGATTTAAGTACAGTATAAATAACAAACAATTAAAAGGTTAGGTTAAATTTATAATAAATTAAATTTCTAAAAATATACCAATACCACCTACCTATTATGGTGAGCCGTAGGTACCAAATAAAGTCAAAAATTAAGTTCTAAAAGTTAATGTTGTAATAGTTTATAGTGATTACTGATTATTTTTTTTTTCATTAAAGTAGGCCGAATGGATCCTAGTCCACCCCTGATTCTCACCATCTTTCAATGAATAAACATTGATATGTTGAATTTGTTGGAATACTAGGAATTTATTTTTTAAAACTTGTATAAGTAATACAATATAATAGGTCTAAAACTACTTTAAAAATTAAATCTCAGTAATTAGAGTTCATCTATAGGAAAAATTAGGCAGGTACCTACCTAGGCAGCTAGATTTTTCTAGTCTCTGTAAAGCGATGTTTCTTAAACTTTTTTATCCGTGGAACCTTTTTTTATGTGCACATTCACCGTGGAACCCCAACTTCTTTTTTAACTTTTTTTGTATTGAGCTTTTAACAATATAAGTTATTATAGCTTAACCATTAGAACCACTACATCGTTTCAATACTTTCAATGGGTCATTTTATGTAAGGATTATTTGCAATAAAAGTTAAAATGTGTCAGAATTTAAAATTTAAAAAAAAAAAACCACAAGTTACGTGGAACCCTGAAGTGACCTCCACGGAACCCTGGGGTTAAACGCTGCTGTAGAAGACTGCGTCATATCAGAAGATAACTAAATATGAATATTTCATTAAATTATATTTATCAATTCAATTACCAACTATTTAGTCAATAATCTGTATACTTACTGATTAGCCAATAGGTACAGACATACAGTAAGTCCTATAGATAGCTATTAAAGAACTTTAATATGTAACTTAAAAATATTAAAAATACATATACAAATGTCAACGAAATTCGTCAAAACTACAAAAAATTTTAAGTTACGTATTTTGTAGTTACTAATGTATAAAATGTTCGATTTTGTTAGTAACACAAAATTCCTCATAAGTTATTATAGTAATTATTTATAGTTCAGATTGTAACTCTAGATATAGTCTATATAATTAGGTACCTACCTTCTATACAAAGTACTAACCTACTTTTTTTTTTACTAGCAAATCCTACACGTCGGCTATAACAAATTAAATGCCTATAGATTTAACTCAGCAGTCATAAAGTAATTGAGATAAAAAAAAAAATTCAGGGGGTTCAGAACACTTTTTTAATATAGCAACTGGAAACTTATCGTTTTTACGTTCAAAATATAAACTCTTGTCTACTTTTAGAAATTTGGGGGGTCCCGTCATGGGGGGCTACAATTCTCCATTCAGAATCGTGCAATGATTTATCATTGAATTCGAATGTTACACATAAATAACAGTGGTTTACTCAACTTCGTAGGTACACTCGACTCTTAACTGTACAGCTGGGCGAATGTAAGTTCCGACTAGAGACCAACCTAACTACCAGGTTAAAAAATATGTTAGTTCCTATACGATAGAAAAAGGTACATAATATGTTATTATGTTATAAATAAGTTCATAGGTACATTCTACACGGTAAAAATATGTATTTTAGTGCTTACGCCCTACACGAATATAATAATGAGATGCATAAGTATAGTAGTACTATACTGTACTGTTAATGAAAATACATGCCTATGAGGTTCCAATAGTTTACTATAAATTGAATAAAGGGTCAACTTTTTGTACTTACTACCAATCTAAGATAACAAATCTATAAATTTAAACATGCATATAATTATTGAGTTTGGTTTTGATGAAAATATTAATATTTATTACTAAAAACATACTTAGTATACTTAGTATTCATATGTAGTATGCTAAGTCTAGCCAGAAGTAGAAAAACTAATTTAAAAGTAGCAATTGATACTTTTTTTTTGGTATACAATATAAATCAAATTAAATAATACTTTGATATTAATAATCCTTGATGTTATCTGAAAAGCTTTCACAACAATACATTTTACACCCAATAAATGGTACTGTAAAATATAATACAATTATTACTAACTTAATTAATTTAAATGAGTAAAAAAAAACAAAAATTAGATAATATTTATTATTTTTAAGATTAATAATATTTTTTTATAAATGAATTCAAAGGATTTACAGAAATTGTATAGATTAAATCTTGCATATACACATACAAATAATTATTTACAAACTTTTTGATTTCTTTTGGAAAAAACACATTAGTAGAAACCAATTGAATTAATGTTGTAGTAGGATATAAATATTCTAATATTTATCGCAATTATTCGCCAACCTCCATAGGTGTAATATGATTATCAGATGCCAACCCTGAAGAGTCTCTTTGAATCGTTTCATAAATAGTATTCAAATCTGGCGAATTTTTAATTTGACATACAAATTCATTCATATGTGGATTCTTATCTAAAATATATATATAAACATCCACAATTAGTAATATTAATAATACAACACATAGAAATGTATTTTTTTTAGGTATAAATATAAGATACTACATTTATAAAGGTGACACCCATAATACATACATTGAGTATAATATTTTATGACTAAGAATATAATATATTAAAAATGTGTATTTTATTTTATATTTAATTTACCAGAATCGGGTATAGTTTGTAAATTAACAACTGCTCGCATAGCAGATCTCTTGAGTTCTTCCATTTTTTCAAACTCCTGTTTTACAGAGTTTGCTTTAATTTTCAACATACATGTTTGTTTTAAAGGTTCAACAATTTTATCCAACCCTGAAATAATAATAAAAAAAAAATATTTTTAAATCATTTACAAGTTAGGGCAAAAGTAAACAACTTACTCTGTAATACAGCGCTTGGTACAATTTGAGCCATCCTTGAAACCATTAGGTATGTAAGCATTTTAATGTCATAATGATCACGCAGTCCATTCTCCAAATAGTTAAGATACTCAAATATATCAAGACGGTCTAAACATGAGTCCAACAAAGTATACATACACTCAAAGGCTGCCTTTCTTATATCTAATCCATCATCAACAGTATGCTTAAATGGACCCATTTCTACTTCTCGTATGAGTTCTTTCTAAAATTCACACAAATAATATAGAAAATAAATTCTTAAATTTTAATTTTAAAGTATATATAAATACCTTAACAATGGTCTCGGCGTATAGTTTAGGGAGTACAGTGTCTAGTAGATCCCTAACCAAAGACGGCTTATTATGTGCAGCCGAATTAAAAGCAATTAATGTTACTCGCCTAACATTTATATCTGGATCGGTAAGAGCACTCAAAAACTGATCCATATTCTGTCTAAGCAACATGTCAATTGGTTGTGGTTGATCAGATATGGTGAATTTAACAGCTGTCAATAATGTAGTTCTCATAAGCGCAGATGACGAGGACAATGATAACTGCAAGTTTGGCAATAAACTATATGGATCGATTAATGTAAGTTTTCCTAGACATTCCGCAACCACATTACGTGAACCTTCTTCAGTACATTCACAGTGTTTAAATAGTTGTTGCCAAATAGCTGGGACAAAAGGTTTCAGGTTTTCAATGCCATTAGGTGTAGACGACTCAAATGTGATAATCTAAAAGTTATCGATGATCATTAAAAATTATACTTTTAAGTACAAATACTCTAGTACATACCTCTTTTAAGGAATGTAATAATAAATATTGACGTTTCGGTTGCATATCAATCTCTCTTAATATGAAAGGCAAATATTGCTCCAAATTTCCAATAGAAATGCTACCTAAACTGTAACTTGCTGATGATTTAATTTCTTCGGAATTAGACGAGAATGATTGCAATATAGTTTCCTTCAAGTTAACTACAGAACTTAAATCTCTGTAATTGATGTAGACAAATTTAAGAATTTTAATAAACATAAAAAAAATTTAAAAAATAGAGAACATACATGTGTCTTCCAACTTCACCAATTACTAGCAACGAAAAAATATGTTGTTGGTCGTTTGTTGGATTAATTAATTCAGACATGAAACTGTTTATAATACCCATTGCTTGAGTTGGCTGTGTGGCTGTTAGTGCTGCTACACACTTGGCTAACGAATGGTAAGCCTAAACATTTTATTATTACTTATTTATTAAGGTCAAAGAAAAATTATTATTATTTAAATTAAATAATACTTGTTTATGTAAAGTTAGAGCTGGAGTGCCAACTGGCTGAGCCATCAATGGTGATATTAAAAGTGTTACTAACTCTTGATACCCAAACTGTGGAACATTTGTAGCAACCAGAGATTGGAAGAATAATAAAATAGCATTCAAGGCTGCACCTTGTAGTAATGGAGATTTGGTTAAAGTCATAATTTCTGGCATAATAATGCTAGAGGAATATGACATCGCAAACGGTTGGATTTTTATTATTGTTGTAAGTAAAGAAAGTGTTAACTGAGCAATATGTAAATCTGATTCATTAATTAATTGTGGTAATTCAATGAGAATCTAAAACAAAATATATTTAAGTTAAAATAACATTTAGGTATATAAAACAATATATTATTTTATGCATTTACCTTTTTTAATAAATCAGCAGAAAAATCAGCATGGAAATTATTTAGCAACATATTAAGTAAAGTTAAAGTACTCAATTTTAATGCTCTCTGATTTTTTCGAAGGAACGATGCCAAAATTAATACACCATCAGTCTAAAATATAATATTTAAATAATTTATATACTAAGATAAATTTAAAAATTATAAATTAATAGAAATTTACCAGAATAGAAGTTAAATCAATTTTCAATGGCGACCCAGCGACTTTAATGAGTGCTTTAACTGTTGTAAGTCTAGTAATTTCATTGCGCAAACGATCCAAGAATATGGGTAAACACACTTGCAACTCACTTTGTAACACATCACCTAAATTGCATATTATTTGTCCCATACAAGAAATTGAGCGTTCCTTTACTTCTTGGTCAATATCTGATGTTTTTAAACGAGCATATGTACAATTATACAAAGGTACAGCATATATCACAAAATTGAACTCTAGTTTATTATCTGGTGAAATAAAATAGAATTATGAAATTATATATTTATTTAAATATTTTTTTTTTAGTTTATTAATATTTTTTACCTAAAGGACGAATGACTTTAACCATTTCTTGTAGAACCATTAGTGCTTCTGCAGTGATCTTATAAAATGGATCGCCAACAGCAGTTATAATGGGTGGAATTAATTGTTCTACCCAGGGATGAAAGATTTCAGGAGCATGAGATGTCAACACACAATAAATAAATGATAATGTATCAATTTTCATGTTGCTACTAGACTTTTTGTCACTAAAAATTATTAGTAATTAAATAATTAAACAAAGGAAAAAATGAAAAATATAAATAAGTAATACCTTAGAGAATATTGAATTCCAGGAATCAAAGTTCCTATGTGGTTGGTAAGAGCACCAGGAAGAACAATGACAAGCTCTTTCAACAAAGCTAAGCAGTCAGTACGAGTTTTAACACTGCGTTCTTTCATTTGAGCATGTATAGCTTTGACAATTGCGGGAACCTTTACACATTTTTTTTAAACATTAATTATTTTTTATATATGTTTATTAGTTGGTCATTATTTAACTTACTTGTGATTGAAGAAGGTACATAGCTGAATCCTCATCGGCCATATCAGCAGTCGTATTACTACTAGTCAACTTTGTTTGTTTCAACAATGTCATATACACATGTAATATGTCACTTTTAACAGTTTCCTCTCTTTCTAAAATATTAATGAATATATTAATGATTAAAATACATGCAACTATTAATAAAATGATTACCTTTAAATCTCTGTATCAATGATTTTGAAACATTTCTATACATATCTGCAATCAAATCTTTTCTGGTTATAATTATACCTTCCAAACATTTAGCAGCTGCCCTTCGAACTTTCCAACTCATATCATCATCATCTGAATAATCATCTTCAATATCTTCATCTTCCAAATCTTCACCATCAGTAGTATCCATACAATTTTCATCACCATTTTCACCATTGTCATCATAATTATAATTTGGATCATACGCTAAATACTCCAAGCACAGCTTGATTATATCATTAGTATAAGCCGCGGTTTCACTAGGACAACGGTTAACAAAAGCATCAAAAGCTTGTAAACAGTATTCACGCAATTCATCATCTTCTGCAGAATTCTCCACTAATGGTCCTTGTATTAATGGGACAACACGATCAACATGAACTCCAAAACGATGGCCAGCTTGACGACTACAATGTTAGTAAATAAACAATATAAGTTTAATAGTGGAAATAAAAATTATGTTCTAAGTTTTACCATATAGCTGCTATACACTGTATCGATGTTTTAGATCTGGCTGCTGGCTGTTGTATTGATAAATCATTAACCAAATAATCAATGAGTTTAATATATAGTAGTTGATTACATGACAAAACTAAATGACCAAGTGCAACAATAGTTCTGCAATAATAAAATACAAATAATGATTAATTATAAAAATATTAATATTACTTAACAAGTATTTAATATCTTAAATTACATAATTAAATCTAAATATAACATTTTCTTAATTTTTGAGTAAGTGGCTAATCTTACAAGCTGTACATCATAAATACACACACACATGTAATTGTAGTACTAACATTCTTAGTTGTACTTTTCTTATGGTACTCATTTTGTACTCATTAGGTATCTTAAAATGTTAAACAAATTTTGTTAAGTACTTAAGTATTAAAAAAGTCTACTCCAATAGAATGTCTATTGTCTACCTGTGATTAAAGCAATGTAAGGCAATCCTATTTGCAATAATATAATTTACTTATAAGAAAATAGAGTAAATGTGATTTGAATACTATGTCCTCAATACGTAATAATATCAAAACTGGTCCTAATCAGACTATCACAAAAGCTTACTGAGAAACTTGTCCAAAAATTTTTTATGATAATACGAAATGGAAAATTAGTAATTCTAACAAACTAAGGTTAGTTTAAAATTTAATGGTGCAAGTCCTTGACTTTAATTTCTCCAGAAGGGATTGGGTTTTACTAAATATACTCATCAGTATATGACATACTATGGTTTACGGATGAAGACTGAAACTTTCACAAGAATGTGACTGTCCTAATTGCTACCCACAAAAACTACATAGAGCAGTGGTTCCCAAACTTTTACGACCAGGGCACCCTTAAAAAATTGTTTGTATTTCGCGGAACCCTAATGTCTAATCCAACTCAACTACAATTTTTCTAAATAAAAAAAGGAAAATCAATTCTCTAAACTCTCAAGTCTAAATGATATTTTAATGATACTGTTAATGACTTTTCATTATTAAACTTAGTTAAAAAAAATTTTCAATCAATAAAATTTTAAATAACAAACATAATTAATAAACATAATTTTCTCAATAATCTCATACATCTGGCGGAACCCTTGACATAGTCCCACGGAACCCTAAGGTTCCGCGGAACACACTTTGGGAAACGCTGACATGGAGCCGCGATGGACTCGGTACAATGGATGAGATTCTTGGAATTATACACTTTATTATATAAATATATCACTTATATAACATATATAATATATATTTGAGATAAGCCACCAATACAGACATTAATGTATTTTTTAACATTTGTTACTATACATTTATTTTATTTTATTTAAATTAAAAAATGTAAGTACTAAATAATTGAGTTATTGATCAGGAACATTAAAAATGTTTTTTGCTTGGAATAGAGATCTGTATCAAATACTTTTATCTATTTATTAAAATGTTGCATCAAATAACTTATTTTAAAATTTTAATATTGTCAGTACATGACTCATTGTATAAGGTGCAGTATACTGTACTAATAACCCATTTATCTCTCCTCTTCTATAATATAATAATAATATTATATTAATTAATACAATTATTGATTTCAGATTATATACAGGGTGTTCTGTGAGGATAATCCATAAGCTATAGAGAGGGATAAGCCATGCGGACAAAAAACTGGATTTTGCCGCTTTACCTATAAACTAAAAAAATTATTAAAAATCATGAAATTAATGAAGATAAAATGTTGAAAGGTTAACATTTTCAGAAAAATAGACAACAAAATGGACATCTTCAATTGTTTCAAAAATAAAAAAAAGTTAATTGAATTAAAAAATAAAATATGTGTAGTCCATGTCTCTGTGAGTCTCATAAAAAAACAGATTTATGATATATTTATTATCTCAGGAGTTATTGCAATGGGTAAATCCTCACGGACACCCTGTAAATATTATTTACTGCACTTCAATTTCTTGCTTAACTATAATAATTACATTTATATGGTATGATGTTAGGAAATGCAATACCATCCGGGTTTATGCAATCATGATTGAATTTTTCTTCACAATTGGTAGGTAGATAAATTATCATGATAACAGATTAATGAAATTATTTATTTCTTATAATTAGAGCTAATATTTATATGCATTTTCATATTTTTATTGGATGGTCAAAAAAATAACTAGTTTATACCAAAATTTATTTCATAACCTATGAAGCCCGTATACAAAATGTTATGTTGAATATGTTTGCATTTCAAGGGTTAAATCTTCATGGTTTTTACTTGCGTTTTATATTTTTAACATAAATTAGTTTTTGTATTTATGACAAAATATACTCAACACAGGCCAAATACCTAGTATTTTATAATGAGAGGAAAAAGATTTTTGGAGTTCAAGGGGAGGATTGATTTTTTTCAATGCTATCAAGTGCTTATAATGAAATTATTCCTTGAGTGTTTATTTTGATGATTTTAAGTATCATAAATGATGTCTTAAGTAAGGAACCCAGATTATAATACATTTTAAGAAACATCTATTAAAATACGTTCCTTTGAGAAAATCTTAACAACATATAAAAATGTCTAAATCTGTTTCTGATTGAACAATAATTACTTTTCTAATTATTAATATAAATGATTTCCATTACATTCCAAATTTATTCAAAATTTAATTCAGACGTATTAAGTGATTCATGTTGTTACCTTTTTCTTACTGCTTGGCGTGAAGAGTTAAGTTGAGGCAATAATGATTTTAGTATACCACTATGGAAATCTAGTAACAATGATCCAAATCTTGATAGTAAATCAGCAAGTATGTCTAAAGCCTCCAACTGTACAGATACATCTTGCTGTAAAAGAGATTACTTGATAAATTTTATATCCCACGATTATCTTTCAAACTTACCTTTTCAATAGCACTAGTCAATTTTCCAGTGATTCTCCGGCACACATTTGCAGCTAATGCAGTATTAGTGATAGGTAGCTCACTAATAACAGTCTTTAATCCAATACTGCAAATGTCTCTCAATTGTTCATTTTCAGATATCATATTTGTACAAAGTGCATCAACAATAGTTTCCACTTGGTTCTCTTTTACTTTATTAACAAGTGGACCCAAACTAAAATTAAAAAGATTAAGATTCAACGATATACCTAATATCACTCATTCTAAAAAACTCAGAATTAAAATTATTTATATAATAATATATTAAGTTTTAATTTAACCAACCAAATTTCAGTATCTATATTATTATATTTATAATTTAAATTTAGTATTAATGTTTCCAAAATAGGTAGTTTGTATAAATGAAAAATGAATAGAATATACATGTGCACTTAACAGTCAACAGTTAGTACTTACCATTTAACAGCAAGATTTTGAACTTCACCATTTTTATCTTCCAGCAATCTAAGCAACATTCTCACTACTTTGCGTTCGGAATCATCGTCTAGTTTAATGCTGTCTTTCTGCAACTCGGACATCAGATCGTTGGTAGCCATAAACCGGAAGTCTTTGTCACTCGAAGTCATCTAAAA
Organism: Myzus persicae; assembly: GCF_001856785.1. NCBI lineage: Eukaryota > Metazoa > Arthropoda > Insecta > Hemiptera > Aphididae > Myzus > Myzus persicae. Next base: position 8,365 of record NW_019100958.1, on the reverse strand, counting down.
CAACCAAACGTACACAGTTCAGCATTTGCCGGTAGGTAACTGGCAACTGGTAAGGGCTGGTGTAAAGATATTTAAACGATTTCACTTACTTTTTCGAGCAAATGAGCGATTTGGTACGACACGTTAGCCATGATTTTGTAGTCGATCGTTACGCCAATAAAACCGACAAGACAAGATGATCACTCGGCGAGTTACTAATCGCATATGAATACAAGTTAAAATTAAAATTCCATCGCACGAAAATTGTGCATTTGTATCGTAATTTGGAGTTAGGACTTCACGACAACGGACAAAATGTAAATCGAATACTGAATAGTGTAACCAGTCTCAAAAAAAAAACACGGCGGATGCGGCAAGTGAAAAATAAAAATTAACTTTTTTGTGTTGTATGAAAACTGATTACGATTTTATAATCTCCCAGAGCCACGGTTAAAGGACCGCGGTAGTGGGAAGCAGATTGTCTGCAGCAAGCAACTACGCCGTGAGCACGAAGATGGAAGATAAAAATGAATGATAGAATGTAAGATGTAACGAACTGTACATGAAAATATGTCTTGCTGTGTCGACTGATTCGTATTCTGATTGGACGTTAATTTTTTTGTGCCGTGTACTAACCAGGCTCTAACCACATTACACCTCGATTTTGGTACTTCTTTACCTCCAATAGCGAAGTAGTGGTAGTTGGTAGTTGTAGCGTGCCGTGTTGTTGGTGCGTCGTATCGTGATTGCGTGATTGCGAAAAGTGAAACACTGAACCTGGAGCGTCATGTCGGTTTATTATTATTATTATTATTATAAATGTTGAATTGTTATTTGTTAACAAAATAACAAAATATAAGCATAGCACTTTTCTAATGTCTACTGTCTTGTCTACCTAATTCGAAATTCAAGTGAATTTTAATTCTGTTGGATATTTAATGTTAGTCTAGAATCATGGTCAAACTTACCACGGAATTGATCATGAATTCATACCAGTTCATAAATCCAGTGAAGGATAGAGAATTGGACTTGAGAGGTAAGCGATTAAGTACAATGTGACTAAAAGTCATCACTTTTCAACAATTCTTGTGTAATATTTTACAATATATTAAGTTAATAATGTGTATACCTATTTATATATTTCATTCAAATGTAAATCAACGAATACAAAATGTTATAGGTTATAAAATACCACTGATTGAAAACATGGGTGCAACACTTGATCAGTTTGATACTATTGACTTCTCAGACAATGATATCAGAAAAATTGATGGTTTTGCATACCTTAAAAGATTGAAAAACCTCATATTTAATAACAATGCTATTGTGTAAGTGTTTAAAGTTTAATAATAAATATTATTGAAAATAATAACTAGGCACTTTTTTAAATATCAAAGTATTACATTTGGTATAATTGCAATTTTTGTAATTCCCATTAAAAACCAAATGTTTGTCTCCATAATAATTTGCTAAATTGGCTTGTGCTAGTTAAATTTTGATTTGATCCCCTTGAGATTTGAATGAAAACAATACGATCTCTGAACAGCACCAATTGTAATTTCATAAATACCTATCCTTGAAAGTGCAATACATTTCCTATCTATTTATAATAAATTCAGTTTTTAAGTACTTTACTACTAACTACTAACAAATTTTAAATGCTATTTCATATTGAAAATTATACTATTTACCAGCCTAGGTTAAAATGAATAAAAACTAGGTTGGTACTAAATTATTTTGTTATATAATAAAAATTCACAATTATGTAATCAATATTTTCTTAATTATCTTAAGTGATGATTTTACCAAACAATTAATTGAAGATTTGTCCATCATTTGAAATTTGAGTTGGTCTTGATTTTTGTTAACAAATAAAAAGTATAAATGTAATTAAACAATTGTTGCAGACGTATATCAGATAACTTAGAACAATGTCTACCAAATCTTGAATCTTTAATACTAACAGGTAATCAGATTCAAGAGCTTGGAGATTTAGATCCTCTTGCTTCACTTCCAAAGTTGAAAATGTTGAGTCTTTTACATAACCCAGTTGCATCAAAAGAGCATTATCGACTGTATGTGGCACATAAAATTCCTCAAGTTCGGATTTTGGACTTCAGAAAAGTTAAATTGAAGGTTTGTTGTTCTTCGCAAATAATTGCAATGTATAATATACATAACATTAATTATAGGAATATGAAGCAGCTAAAACATTATTTAAAGGCAAAGAAGGAAAAGAACTTAAAAAGAAGTTGGTTAAGAAATCTAATCAATTTGTTCCTGGAGAAGGTCTTGAAACCAGAAGAGCAAATGGTAAATAAGAGTTTAAAACATTATAATTTACTTACTTAAGGGGTATGAGTAGTTAGAAAAGTTTTGTGACAGTTAATATTTGTTTTCCAATTTTACAGTTTATTGAGAGTAAAAACTTCTATTTTAGAATTAAAGTTACTCTGTGCCTGTTTAAAAGTCAATCTTCAATAGTTTAATTATTAAACTCAATAATTCAAATTCATAAAGTAAAATATCATAGGTTTTAGAGCTTTATTGGACATTCAAAATAAAATTAGAAAATTAACTCATAAACAGACATATTACTCTTCTTCTCCTTAATTTGTATAATAAGTGTTCATACTATAATGTCACTCATAATACTATAATGTTGGAAATACGATAAATGTTTCGCCAAAATTCACATTTTTAAATAGTATGTAAAGTGCTGCGTGATTGACATGTACATGCACGTGTGTGAGCTCTTGTATTTATTTAATATATAATCACTCATACTAATGATCACTTACTACGCACACAAAATTGCTTATACTGAGCTTCTTAGAAACGGTCGATATTGATATCCCTAACAGTTACTGTTAGGTTCCAATTTTACAGTTGATTAATAATTTATATGCCGATAAGTATTTAATGCTGTTTAAGTTGAGGACCTTATACCCACACTACTGTGTTGTCTCCTTATTAACCTGTTATATACTTTTACATATGATTTATTAAGTAAGGAAGCTTTTAATATTAAAATTAAAAAAATTATATGTTGGCTCTAATAATAATTCCTTTAAATTTGATACTAAGTCAAACTATTTTAATATTAAAAATAACTATGTAAGTACATTATTCTGAATGTTAAATGTATCATGTTAAAAAATGTTAATATGACACAATTAATGCATGTACAATGTCCTCAAAAACATGAAGTTAATATTTTGTATTTTATTTAATTCTCGATAAAACAAAACTTGATTTTGGAAGTATGCAGTTAAACAATCTATAACTGATTAAGATTACAAAATCTGATCAAGTAATTTATAATTTTAATTTTTAAATATTTGCATAAGAATTAATATTTTGAAAATATATTTAAAATATTATGGTGAGCAAAAATATGTATGGTAATTTTGTTTATTATTAAAATAGGTTGTTCAATAATTCAACTTTACAGTACAACTTAAAAATAAAAGTTCTATTTTTGCATTAGTTCTTATGTTATGAATTTATTTGTTTTGTTTATTAAAAAGTTAATTTTAAGTAAATTACCCCTATATTTGTATAACATTTAGTAATGTATTTTGATCATTTGTCCGTTAAGTTCATAGATATATATGTATTTATCATTTTTTGTTAATATAGGTCATAGTCAAGAAGATATGTGGAGAATTCGAAAGGCAATATCTGAAGCATCGTCGTTAGAAGAAGTTGAACATCTTACCAAGTTGTTAGAAGCTGGGCAAATTCCTAACAAAGACCAAAATAAAAAGTCTGTTCCACTAAATGGAGGTAAATAAATAATATTATTCAATTAAACAATTGATTTTAGTTTTAATTTATTATATTTATAAATTATGATTATATATTATTATTAGAAGAAAATATTGAAGAATTTGATGATGATGATGATGATAATGAAGCACCAACACCAATGGAATAGATATGGTCCAGTCCTAATCCTTATACTGAAGACTTAATATTTTCAGTTATAATTTAAGAATATATTATATTTAATATTTAATCAGTTCATTAAAAGATAAGAACAGATACTATTGGTCTATTTTTTAATTTAGTAATACACTAATACCAAGGTTACCAGTAAAATACTATCATTTATTTTAATAAGTTTATATGTTGAGAAGCGTTATACATTAACTCTCATGAGTGTTGCCTTTTAAAACAACCAATATCGCTTATTTTACATGTTTGATAGTGTTTAGTGATTACAGTGGTTGTTTGTAAGTACAATTCGTCATCTGACATAACTTATCCAGGATACAATGACATTATCAACTACAACAAAACTAGACAGTTCAGTGTCTTGTATTATTTTAAAAAAATTCCATAACTGAAAATGGATAACAAATGTCTATTGCAGAGGTGGCAGCCACTAACCAACAGGAAAACCTTCACAAGCTGCTACAATAAGTGCAATGTAAGTAAACGCCATAAATTATAAATTTCATACAAATGTTATTTTATTGTCATCTTATTAACTGTTACAAAAAATATATGCAAACAATGTTTATTTTTAACATTCAATTCTTAAGAATTTTGTTTTCAGTTATTTTAGGAAAATAAAAAATTTTTATTTAATTAAAGAGTGAATAGTTATAACAATAACATAACCTACAGAGTAACACAAAATATGTATTGATTCAAACATAACTGTTATAAATAAACATAAATAACATAATAAAGGACGAAGTGGATAACGCGCACCGTCTCCAGTTCGAACCTTGGTCACGGGTGGCACTCCTCTCCAGGCAGTCACGGACTCACGGTGTCTGGAGAGAGTGGCCGCCATCCCCCATCTGGACATAGCAGAAACCTACGGGTCCCCTCTAGAAATTCTGCCAAAACAAACACGTGTTCCATAACCCTACAGTCCCAATACCCTACAATACCACAACCTCTACAGCTAATGGCCTCAGTTGTCGAAGCTAAAAAAAAAAAAACATATTTTATAAAATACTACTTCAAATTGTGCTTTGATCTGTGGTCAAGAGTATTGCGTTAATTTTAATTTGTATAGAAAATAGTTTTGTCACTATCTACATCCTCTATATTGTATCACAATTCACAAATGACAAATATTACTTTAAACAATTTTTCTATTTTATTGACATAGGTCAGTCCGAGATAATATATAAATATAATATAATTTAATAAATAATAATCTAAAACCGTAGACTACAGAGCGTGGTTATATGTCGATCTCAAAGATAATATTTAATATTATAGTATTATGAGTATTAAGTACTAAAGATTTTTATCATTCTTTTTTATTAATTTTATACTTATATACCAAAAAAATAAAAATAAATGTTAGTCTTCAAAAAATTACAAGAAAACTAAAAATAAGAGGCCTCTCCAAATTGGAGACCAGGTGACTAGTCGTCCAGCTACTCACCTGAATCAGACACTATTTACGTGATAATAATTTTTTATATTCAATTACCAAAAATTTTTTATAACATTGTCTAAAATTGGGTGTTTTATCGTCCAAACACACACTTTCTATAGTTATATAATACTTCTCAGGACTAACTCCAAAACAGTTTATAAAAAATCAGATATTATTCTTTAAAATTGTTGAAGTATACGTAATTTTTATAATCTCATAAGCTACTTAAATGTTTGGGTTGATATGACATTTTAAACCTTGAATCATTTATTTTAAATTTGTGAATTTATTAAGTTCCAAACACTGCTGATACACTAATGCCCTAAACTTAAAGGAAATTACTCTATCTAAAAAAATAATGGATCTACAGATACATTAATATCTATTACTTAAATAAGTGTAGACTTTTATAGATTGTTGATAATAAACATTGTTTCAAATTTATGTAAATTATCAATTAACACAATATTACAGGAAAATATATTTAACATTGCACATTGCGTTTATAGTGTTTTATACACATTTTATAAATCAAACTTAAATTTTTAAATATTAGCTTTTCAACTATGTCGTTAAAAAAATTCAATGCATTTTAACAGAATATTAATAATTACTTCTTACTTATTTATATACTTAAATAACAAAAAAAAAATGTGTCAGTGAATGCATCTAATAATTTTTGTTCAAAGATTTCCTACCAGATTTAAACCATTGACAATTGCTGTTCAATACATAGGGTAATATATATGGATTTGAAAGTATAGCAGATGCGTTAGGTCGAACTGTTGGATCACGATTTAATAACTCATGCAAAAGCCTTATCACATCATTGTCGTAAAAGTTCATTTTTTCAGAAATACTCAAAACTCCTTCTACAATGCTTGATATTGTATCTGCTAAACTCTAAATATTTTTGATTAAAGTTAGTTTAATCAACAAATATTTTAAGATAATAGAATAAATGATTATCCTTTTACTTACCTCTGCATGAAAAGGATGTTTTGTAGTAATCAAATAGTATAAAACACAACCAATTTGCCATATATCACTTTTTAATCTCAGAGGTTTCCCAAAACAATGCTCTGGAGACATGTAACATGGCGTACAACAATTTTCACCAACAATTTTGTCACTAACATATTAAAATCATAATATCTTTATATGCTTAAAGTAAGTAAGAATAAAATCATCAATTGTCTACCTGGTTAATATGTGGGAAGATCCAAAATCTCCAAGTTTTACTATTGTGCCTTGACTCCCTGTTAATAATATATTCATTGGATTAATATCACTATGTATAATCTTCATTTTGTGGATATAATCCACAGCCATGGTAAGTTGACTAAATATATTTAATACACACTAAAACAATTTCATTACATAAAATGTTAAAAAATAATTAAAAAGATATTATAATAATATTAATAATTACATTTTGAGGAATATAATTTGAAGTTAGTGAACATTTATTAACAAAGTTTTCTAAAGTTCCGTGTATGGCATACTCCATAATAATATGAAAACTTTGATTATTTTGAAAACTATTATAATATCTGATGATGTTTGGATGATTTAACATTTGAAGAATTTGAATTTCCTTGATAGCTTCCTGAGAAAAAAATTTGGATTCATTAAAATTTCAAACAACTTACTATAGGTTAGGTATTTACCTTTACATTCTCTGTTGACATGGATTTTATATGTATGGTTTTCATCACAGCTAATTTCTTTAAATTAAAGTCTCTAACCAGTTCAACAACTCTAAATATTTTAATATTTATAGATTAAACAGTAATATGTTATGTTATATTTATAGGAAAACTTACCCGAAAGCTCCACGTCCTAGTACGCCAACAATGTTATATGAATCCATGATAACAAAAAAAATAATCAACAATTTCTATTAAACTGTACAAAAATATCTTATATAATTGCAGTCACTATGGACCCGTTGCAAGCTTAAACACTATCTGTAAAAGTTAAAAAAATGATATAGAGTTATAAGATGGTAGGTATGATTTCATTACAGATCAGACTATCTTAGCATTCATTCTGGCATTGTCTTAAAAATTTATACTGAGATAATAAATATGCAACAATTAATATTGTATAAATATGAATCATAAATGTTTGAACATCATTACAGCAACACTTACCCTAGTTATCTAATTACCTAGTTTATAAAAAACGTACTTAATAGTAAATACTAATATAATAAGCAGTTTACACTCATGAAACATTAGTCAATAGGTGGCTGTGTAATATATAATTATGATCGGCTTACTTCAATTATTTGATGAAATTAATTTGAATAGCTGTATTGCCTGTATTAATTGTAAAATTGAATCAGACGCAGCAACAATAAGTAGGTACCTTATAATTGGTAAGAAGTAAAGAAAGGGGGAACAGCATAGACCCCGCAGACGGCAAAAGGCGGTCAACTTCTCGACTGGCTTTTTAATTTATTATTAATGTTTATTAAGGCAATCAGACGTCATAGTCAGTACTGGTCACTAGGTATTTTTATTTTTTACTATAATACACAAACAAAAATTACAATCGCAGATATCACATTACCGGTGCCTGCATTCAACGATGTATGGTTACAGTCTACAGACAAGTAGACAACTACAGTTGGACACTTAACTGTATAACGTCATTTATCATTTTTATGTAAAAACCAAAACTGCACTTATAAATAGAACAGTATCGTAACTAAATACCACTATCGTCTATCACACGTTCACACTATCCATCCAGATTAATTCAAAATAAAGGCAGTAAGCCAGTAAACGTATGTTCCGCTAGCGATATTTGATAAGACTGTGCAGGGTTCCCAAAAACGTCTAAAATACACAATATCAAACAATTCAGTCGTTGACCAATAGATGGCGCACAAAAACAGAATAACAAAAAATGAACGAAATACTGAACACTAAATTAAAAAAATTAATAATAAATACTTACAAGTCCGTCGCC